>NW_015151589.1:123283-130143 GCF_000732505.1 Cyprinodon variegatus
TCCATTAGGTCATTTTATTAAGCAGAGCAGACCAATTTTAATATCAAAAAGCTTTTTTTTTTTAAATCTTATTCAATAACTAACTCAATATGTTTTTGTTTTTTTTCATTTATTGAATGAGTTTGTCGTTTTTCCGTTTCGGTCACAAATCCTTGATAAAACCCTCTGGAATAAACATTTTGGTCGAGATCCAATTTAACTTTTAATGAAAATAAATCTGTCATGGTTCCAAAAAAAATATGACAGCAGTGGGAAATACACGACTCAGAACCAAAAAAAAGTTTCATATTGAAGAGGTTCAGTTCTGTGCAGGAAGTTGGGGCTAAGTTAACTGAAACAAACAGCTCATACCTGACAGACAAATGGACAGGACTCAGATGCTAGATATCATTGATTATTAACCTAACCCATGGCCAGACGAACCTATAAATCTTTCTCTTTTGGTGGAAGTACCTGACGAAGCATTACAGGAACCATTCTATTTTAAACTGCTCCCTTCTGGCCTAAATGTGCACCTCATCTGGAGAGAACCTGCACTTATTCCAGCCAGTTCTGCACATCTCAATTTATCTTAAAGTACATAAACAAAATGAGTAGCGCAGTGCAGCCAGGTAAAGCCTGAAAGCATGCTACTTTTCATAAGCATCTGGATCATTGAATATAATCATAGGGAATATTTAAGGCTAAGTGCTACACAGACTTCTAAAAACTCCCAAAAGTACCTCTTATGAAGCCTAAATGTGTTAGATATAGACTGAGCATCCTCTACAGACTCTTCCTCTGCTAAAAGTTGTTAAAAAAAAGCTGATTACATGTGCAGCACTGTTTACACTAAATGCTGTGCGCCTCAAAAGCGAGAGTATCGGACCAAAACGTGTTTTTCAGGTCTAAACAGCGTCTCCAGCAAAGGCTGCTGCACAGATTAATAACTGTGGTGGAAGAAGATTCAAAGGAAGATATTTTTTTGTCATAGTGAGGTTTTAAATTAGACTTGGACAAAATGTATTGTCATTGTGTACAAATGAAATTTCTTTTTGTACAGCTCGCAAGACATTTCAATTTCTTAAAGTGCAGCAGTAGTCAATGTAAACGTGAAGTTCAAGCAAGTATATGTCAGGGCTCCTGTCTGTGTGTTTGTGTTTCTGTGTTTGTCTCCCTTCCTCCACCAGGAGGCGCCTGGTTCTGGTCCGCCTCCTCACACACCTGCAGATGGTTTACTCATTATCAGAGTGTTCTTAAGCTGCTGACTGCCACTATTTCAACGTCAGAGTGTTTGCCAGTTTTGGGTACTATAGCCAAGCTGAGTTTTGCTGAGTCAAACTGAGTTCTTGTCAACCTGAGTTTTAACATTGTTTTGTCTTTGCCTCTCGGCAGGAAGTCATCCTGCAAACTGGATTTTTTTTGGACCTTCTCTCCCTGGAAGGATCATCTGAGCTTTAAACTGAGCTAAGGATTTAAACTGGAGGTTTAAATCAACTTTTCCCCAAGAGATCGTTTGAGCTTCACACTGAGCAAGGGATTAATCTCCACTACGATCCGTTCAAGTACCGCAGAAAATCTGAGTGGCAGTCAGCTTCTCCGTTCACCTCCAAACAACCGCATTCTGAGTAAACCCTGTTCCGCCCTCCACCGAATCAGACAAACACCGGTACAACAGCACACAGTCTGGAGTCAAAGAGTCAACAACTTCTCTGGAAACGTGAGTCAGCAACCAAATCCTCCTCTTGCAAGTTCACGAATCAAATTTCCCACTGAGACTAAACTAACCGCAGCGTCTTCCCCTCACCTTTCAGTTCCGGTTGAGCAGTGTTCAGAGCAACACTGGATTCTTCACCATCTCCTAATAAACCTGTTAAACCTTTTCCTGGTCTCCCTGTTTGGTCTTCTGCATTTGGGTCTGATCTTTAGTAAAATCATGACAGCATAGAGAACTCTTTTGTACATCAGTTTTTAAATTAATTAATTTTTACCATCAATCCATCCAAACGTAAATGTTTTGGAGTAAAACTCAGATACTGTAGAGGTATATATGAAGCTATGGCTTATTGTGCATCCATACCTCACCGCTACCTTTAAAACAATATAAGGAGCCTCCATCCTGGCAGAAAGAACATCTGTAGTATTTTGTCCATTTTCGCTCACCTACAGTATAACAGAGCTCATGGATTAGCGGACCGCGTTCTGGATCTGGAACCACCTGCTGGCTGGTCTGGACCCAGCCTGATTTAAAACATTTATAAATTACCGTATGTTCAGGCGACAAATGACTTTGTCTCCCTTCAAACACAGGTTTAAAGCCATAAAATTAAGCCATAAGCCATAAAAAGAAAGGTTCAGGTGTTTTATAAAATATGTGTATCAGGAAATTGTCTATATACCAAATTGAACGACTGTCGTTCTCTATTTCAAAAAACACTTTAAATTTTAAAATGGAAACTTTTTCTATTTTCTTCATATTTGAAAAGTCAATGTATACCATGGATGCATAAAAATCTCATTTTATTTTAGTGTTAAATTCTGTTTAAAGTAACAGATTATATTAAAAATGTCTCGGGACCTTTACTGGTTGATGATTTTCTTTATTCGGACACCGTTGAGTTTTAATTGGTTATCTCTCATCTATAACATGAAGCTTTGGTTTACCTGTTAATTATTCCTCCCTTTGTGATGCTGCAACTATGCTGCTGCTGGGCTTTTGAGGCTTAGGAGAGCTGTGGAGGGGGGAGGTTATGGCCTAGATTTTGCAATCCATGAATAAAGCTGGAAGGACAAAATCAACAAAACCAAAACCTTATTTAACCCCAGCTGCTGATCCGCTGCTTCATTTCATCAAGCTGGGAAAGCTCAAGTTGCCTGCTAACTGTATTATAAGCCTGCACAGCAGCCGGTTGTGGAAGTGAAGCATCTCAGGAGTCTGGGTAACGACCCTCCGGATGCAAATGAAAAATAAGTCTCCGTTAAGTATGCATGGAAACCCACAAAGCACACTAAAACTGCATCTCTGTGTCAACAAGCGAGTCTGCAGGAACAGACCATCAAGAGGCTTCAGCTGCAGAGGAATATTCACATCATCTCCAGATAGAAAGGAAACAGACTGAAGACACCAAGATGAAGGAGTCTGAATATCAAGGGAGGAATCTTTAAAACGGAGAAGTCTCAGATATGGATGAATCCCAGATGACAGGGACAGGAGATAAAGAGGAAACACTTGTTCCTTGAACTGTTTTATGTTTAGATTTTACTGACAAAAATTATTCAAAGCAAGTCAGCAGCCAAGCTTCAAGGAGATGGAAACCTGTGCGTGTTATGACCAAAAAATACAGATCATCTGTCATGATTTTGGCTAATGACTGGCCAGTGGTGACCCAGTCCAGGGTTTTATTGTCACTACACTGTCACAAGTACAGCGCAACGAAATTCACTCTCTGCAGTTAACCAATCCCCTTGGGGAGCAGTGGACAGCCATGTCAGGCGCACAGGGAGAAATGTGGGGTTAACGGTCTTTGCTCAGGACCCGGAGTGGCAGTCAGGTCAGGATTCCAAGCCTTATGCCATAACCACTAGGCCACCACTCCCCCTGGTGAGTACCTTGGTGTTTCTGACTTCCTGATCCTGACCCGTTCTGCCTCTCAACCACTGAGCCTGCCTGTTCATGTTCTGATCTGTTTGCCTGACCTGGCTTCGTACTCCTGCATGTTCTTCGGGGCTGCAGCATCTGGGACACTCTGGGTGGCGCCCACCAGCTGGATCCTATCTCCTTCTCTGGGCATGGACTGAACTTGTAAACCAGGTTAGTGACTCACGCTCATAATCTTCCACCGTTAGATTCACGTGGTCACTAACCTGTATTTCCTCTCCCCGGAGTTTCCCGCGTCTGATGCCCTAGCCGTTGCCACTGCAAATCCACAGGCGGTTTAGTTAAATAAACGCTTTTCAAATTATCCCACGGTCTTCCTTGCCTCGAAAACTAGGTCCTTCTTTTCTAACTCATGACAGCATTTTGTGGTAAGTTAAGATCAGAATGAATCACTGTAGCAGAAGTGGCTGTCAGAGGTCCACCTTCACCATCCTGCGTGTTTTAGGTGTCCCCTGCAGTTGAAGACCAGACCTGCATGAAAAGACGATTTCTGCAGTTTTCTACAGCCTCTGTTGTGGCGCTGGGTAGGCGATTGCATCATTTGGATCAGTTGTGCTGATCCAACTTCGAAACAAGCAAACACAGAAAAACAAATGCAAACGGAAAAACGCTGCAAACAATACAAGTGTTGCAATCACAGGAAGAAAATAATGCAAATAAAAAAAACGTTAAGAACTCCAGACCAAGAGAGGGAGTAAAACAAAGAACTAATTGGACCAGAGCCTCCTTACAAACAGAGAGTCAAGCTTTAACGCAGAATAGTTGGACGAAGGAAAAAGTCTTACAGTTTTCGAGTGTAACAACTAGGCATTGCAGCTAACGATTATTTTGCTAATTGTTTAATCTGTCGATTATTTTTTGGAACAATCGATTAATAATCATATAGCAAAAGGTTCCTTAAAGAATATTTTTTACAGAATTGAACCAAGTGAAACTAAAACTTGCATATTTTGGATTTTGCATCACATGTTTTTGCAGCTCGTTTAATTTTTTTTAACATTTTTTTTCTCTACTGTGAGTTTGCACCGGTCGGCCAAGTTAAGCTCACTTAAAGATATTACTTGAAGATACAAAAGAGAGCAATGCATCCCAAAAGCATGATGTCACCATGTTTTACTATGGGGTTGCTGTTTTCAGGGTAATGCATCTAATAAACCACCAATGTCGCCATGTTCCCTTAGGGGGGACACAAACCAACTTCTAAGAAGGTTTTCACTGATATCGACCCATTTATCAGATTTCTACAGTCTTTAGAAAACTGCTTTATTTATCCTAAGCTCACCATTAGAGCAAAACTCATTTTTTCCTCTGGTACCTTGTTTAGGTGCATATTGGTATCGGAAACTTTGAATTAAAAACTATAATTTCTTCCACCTTATATATGTGTTATTAAAGTCATTGAAGTTTGTTGAGAATGTTAAAAAAGGACAAGACAAAATATATTTGCAAGTCACTTTTCAGGTCCATCCTTATCATTAATATTTATATTTAAAAAGCATCATCATGTCATTTAAATCCTGAGTTATAACACAAAGTTGTTCTGCATCAATAAGAGAGACAATCAGAAGAGGAAGAAGCTGCAGGGGTTAAACTGGGGCTTAGCTTTCCCTGCTGGGGCTCGCCGGCACACTGTTCACACCGACAGCCGAGCACGCCGGATCCTCATCTGCTTTGACAGCGCTCATATAGAAGCCATTACACAAACATATCCTGTGGGGCTGACCACACAGCATGAGCCGCAGATCAATCTGAGCTCCCCACAATCCCTGCAGGAGATGTATGCCACGCACAAGATGATAGAGAGGATGAAGAAACAAGGGGAGGAGAATGTATATTGAAGAGAGACGCATTGAGATCAGAAATGTTTGTGGAGTAATCACAACAGAGGAGAATGAAAGCTGAATGTTTTGACTTTTAGAAAAGCTCACTTACTTTGGACTGAGATGATTCTTCTACTCATGACTGCAGGTGAAACAGAAAATCTTTTTAAATCAAACAGAAAAGATTAGGAAGGAAGATTAGGACTCTAGGTCGGATGTAAACCATCCAACCATCCATCCTTAATGCAGATCTAAGCTGGTAAAATAGCATCATTTTAGTAATGATTAGCAGCCAATAAAATTCTTTAGAGTCAAATTTCTCCTTCTTGGATTCATTAACGGGAATCCTTTTGCTGGACCAGAACTGTCAGCTTCATGTGGGCCTTTGAGACCTCAGCCAGGCAGTCGCCACCAATGATCTGAACCAACTTTAATTCAGACATTAGAATTAACTCTGTTCATTTCACTTCAAAATTAAACAGCGACATCAGTAGAGCACATCTATTAAATATTTATAAAAGAGAAAAGGCATTATACAAATCCATTCATCGACATCTTCCAAGGCTTTGTGAGATGTCAATGTTCTTCTTATGCTAACTGTTTTTGGACTATAAAAAATAAAAAAAAAATCTAAAAATTACTTAGTCTAGTTTTATTCCTAATTTAAATTGTAGACAGGATAATCTAGATTGAACTAAACACAAACACTGCATGAGTGTCATTGTTTTGATTCTGTTTAAGTTTTGTCATTGCTTTTATATCCATTTTGACTTACTCTAGTTAGTTTTAATTGTATTTCAGTTCTTAGGTATTTCTTGTTTACCCTCAGTTGCCCTCTTGCGTCAGTCTCCGTCTTCTAGCTCCCTTCTACTTTTGAAAATACCCGTCCTCTCCACTCAACAAAAAAATGCACATGCACAACCCTGTTCCAGCTCGCGAGAGGGAACGCCTATTAAACGCGTGCAAGAGCGTGCACAAGCCCTTTTTCTTCTCGTTCACGCACTGTTTAAAAGTTGCTGTTTGCAAGCTTACTTTCCAAAAGAAGATTTGCAGTTTTTCCACTATGTCAGACTCACCGCCGGTAAGTGAAAATGGGAACGAGCACGTAAGACGGCCTTAAAGTAAACATATCACCAGAATGATTGACAGTTAGGAGGACCACTTATTTTGATCATCCACACGAAAAAAGAACATCCTCCACTATACCTTTAAGTGCAGTATTGAAGTACTTATACTTATTCCAAAAAGTGCAGTTGATTGTTTTAAATTTTTTTGGAATGGCTATAACCTGGATTAATGAGAATCTTCCCCAGGATACTTATACGCTGCCTGGCCAAAAAAAAAAAGGCACCACCTGGATTCAACTAAGCAAATAGGTACAAGCCTCCTATTGGATAATTACT
>NW_015151589.1:131332-132955 GCF_000732505.1 Cyprinodon variegatus
GTGTACTTATTTACTTAAAGGAGATTATTTCCTAATCTTTTCCTTGTTTACTTTCCTATATCTCAATAAAACTAACTTCTGACACAACTTCTCTTCTCCTTAAAACTCACCTGTCTTTCTGCCAGAGACAGCTGACATCTCTGAAATACTTTTGACAATAACCTCTCCTTTGCACCACACGTCAATCAAATCACAGAAACTGTCTTTTTCCATCTTAAAAAATACCACTTGGCCCAGTCCATCACTCCTCTCTGCAGCTGACAGAATGCTCTAACAACACCCAACATGGACTGCTGCGTTTGTTTTTCATGGTACTTGATTCTAAGACATGAAACATTTTAAACAAGCTTTATAACACAAATCTTCTCTGGATATCGCCACGGAAGATCCTTTAAAAGAGATAACCAACCTAAAAACGCCTGGAAAACTGCATGAAAAGCAAGAAAAATTGATAGGGATAATCTAAAAAGAAACTGATCTCCATGATGCTGTGCCGGAGAATGAACTTAGACTTAGGCTTAGACTTCCTTTATTGTCATTGCAAAAAAAACACAAGATGAATCTTGAGAACGAAGTGTCGATTACTTGGCTACCAGTGTAACAGAGCTAAGACCTTATTCCTGCAAGATAAATATGTTATCTATAAGTAAGAGCTAGCTATATACAGGGTAAGAGTATATATATATACATATATATTGCACTGAGTTATTGAAGAAGTAATATCAACCCAAGCAAAGATAGTTAATGAGGATCAAACGTGTTTCTCCTAAAACTCAGAGTTTAAACTGCATCAAAATATGAAATAAAATCTTCAACAAAAAAACTGTACTTTGTTTTATCAGTGTAATTAAAAATTAAATTACTGTTTCTTTTGCCAAAATCCACTATTTGTTAGGTTTCTTATAAATATGTCATCTAATACAGAAAATATAGAGAAATAAGTAAGTGCAATAACTGGTTTCATTTACAGTACCATCAGCTTGTGTTTCTTCATACAAAGTATGCCAAAGTACAAAGTGTCTCCAGGGTTCTGTATTTTAATCGAGTTTGTGGCTGCGTTCGATTTCAGCTGCCGCATCCTCCAAGGACGCCTTCTACCTGGACTGGGTCCTTGGAGATCCGTGAAAATAAGGAGACAGTAAGAGTTTGGCTTTCACCCCCATTCATTTGCACAGGGACAGAAAACAAACCTTTCAATATAACAACATTACCTGCCACATATCCGACTCAACAACCATTAAAAACAACTATTTTCATTAATTCCGGATGGAACTATTCACATACTTGTATTATATTGTTAGGTTTATTATTTAAACATCATGTGCATTGTTATTCTGTTAGCCAGATTAGACAGAGTAGAAGGCCTTCCTTCACATTGTGGATGTCACTGTGTGTACGGAGGTCATCTAATCAGGACGACCTTTGTGTCTTTAAAAATACGCAGAATATGGGCACATCTTGGAGGCAAGCTGCATGAAGTCAAGACATGGATGGCGTGTCAGTTTCTGATATGGACAGTTAAACTAGGGATGCACAATATAATCGGCCCCCTATCGGTATCTGCCTGTATCGGCCTTAAAGGAATAGTACACCCAAAACATGATTAGCCTTCATTTTCTACTC
>NW_015151589.1:134720-136401 GCF_000732505.1 Cyprinodon variegatus
AGGCTACGTAGAATACACCAGACCCGTCCTTGAAAAAACGGGAAAAGAAGGCTGCATTTATTCGCCGCATAACGAGGAGTCTTCCAATCCAAACTATGACGCTATGACGTAATCGCCCAACGCATTTGGTCGCCGGAGGATGCGGCTGCTGAGTTCAAACTCATAATTTTCTAGGATGAAGACATGAATGACGCTATTGCTACCTTTGACCTTTCTTTCCTATAAAAAGTGTGATGTTGTTCCTGTACTGAAGAAAATGGCTTAGATGTCAAGCAAATGTTCCTTTTTCTGCTTTCTCAATCAAAAGCAATACCAACAAAATGTAGATCTAGATAAAGGATTAAAGGTGTGACGTTTTATTCAAAGCAAAGGGAACACAGTAGGAGATTCTACCTGAGGGTAAAACTAAGTACAAGCTTAGCTGGAGACTTCAATTCTCTTATACAGTTTGAACCTTCATTACTTTGCAGTACAAGTCCAACTCAGGAAAAAACTGGAGGGAAGGATTGGCTCTTTGTACAATATAGCCCTTAAGGGGAGAAAAGCAGGTAAGGTGGGGGATCAAAAGGTGAGAAAGCAAAAATATAACAATTTAATAAGCTCTCAGCCTGCAATGTAAGGAAGGGAGCTGCTTGTAAGAGAACTGCATGGCTGAATGGAGCCTGACAGGTCTAAATGAATGTTAGCCTTGGCCTGGTCTCAGAGCTGAAGGTCTACATCTCATCACCTGAATTATTCACCTCCTGGGCCACTGATTCATCCGCTCAGCCTCAGCGTGGTGTAGCCTGACTGCGTCGCTGCGACAGTCTCATCACCGTTCTTGTTGGAGTCGTTGCTCAGAAAAAGTAAAAGGCCATGGGAGGAGGAATATGACATTTCCAGGTCCAAGCCCAGACAGGATTGATGTCTAGTTATGGAGACTTTCACACAAAGAGATGAAATTTTTCTACCATGATACCTCCAGGATAAAAATACAGCTGAAGTAACACGTATTAAAAAGGCTGCTTATGCTGCAAAGAAGCAAACTGGCTGCACCTTCGATTACATGATAAATATCACAACAAATACTGTAATTAGCACCTGATCGATGAGTTTGGTGATCAATGGAAGTCTATTACAAGGATTAAGGTCCATTTTGAGGCATTATTACAAAACCACACATCAGTCAGTCATGTAGATGATTAAAGATGATTATAAACTCTGACATTTAGGAAGTCTAGTATTTTTTTTAATTACATGCTGCATAGTAGCAACACCATTAAACATTTAAATTAAAATGTTATTAATTTCATCAGTTTTTATTGAAAAACGTGCACCTATAATACCAGGGTCTGTAAAATCTGGGTTTTAAGAACCTTCTGGATGCAAAATATGCTGGAATATTGGATCCCTTTATTGTCACAAATGTGGAAATTCATTTTCGGCATTTTAACCCATCGCCTCGGGGAGCAGTGGGCTGCTACTGTGTGGCACCCAGGGAGAAATCAGGGGTTAAGAGTTTTACTCAGGGACCCAGAGTGGAGACTGTGGGGATCAAACCGGGTAGTTGCAACCTTATCAGAGCACCAGCGCACTGCTCTAACCACTGGGGCACCACTCCCCCAAGTACCATGGCAATAAAGCTGTCCAGAAATACTTCTGACCTTTGGATGGACTTTAAATGTTCTTGATGTCTTTGCTC
>NW_015151589.1:138759-140611 GCF_000732505.1 Cyprinodon variegatus
TAAATAAATAAATAAATAATTTTTATGATGATCACCGAGTCTGGGAGCGGCCATTTTTGTCTAAATATAATAACACCTCACTGCTGACAGTGGCGTGTTGTGAATTGGTGCTAAATAAACTGAATTGAATTGAATTACTTGAGACTTAATAATTAATTTAAAAATATATACCTTCTGGACACTAGTAACTAAAGCCAACTTTCATTTAAAGGAACTTTAAATGAAAGACTGGTAAGCAAGTAATAACCAATGGGTCATTATTTATCCCTTATACTAATATGTTTGTGGTGATTTAATTAATTTACCATTAATCAGTAAAATAAATAAAGAATTTTTATGACGATCACCGAGTCTGGGAGCAGCCATTTTTGTCTAAATATAATAACACCTCACTGCTGACAGTGGCGTGTTGTGAATTGGTGCTATAGAAATAAACTGAATTGAATTAAAATTAGTTTATCAGAGAAACACCAAATCTGTAAATATGTGCATCAGTTTGTGTTACTTTCTTCCTAATACACTGCAAATAAAACTGAAGAAAACACACACAGTAAATGTTGCAGTTGTAGCCCGACCATATAAGGCCAGACTCCTACTTTTCCTAGTTGAGAAAGTTTAAGTTGAAATCAGAACCCAGAAACAGAGTTAGTTGGGGTTCTTTCAGGTTGCTTATGCGCAATAGTCACATTGCATGCTATGTGATGCTAAGTAGGGCAAATTAATTCAGAATCATCATGCTCCAGCTTTTATCCTTTGTGACAGATGCGGGAAACTGAAGCAGTTCTGATTTCCCAGCACAAAATCTACTGCAGAGGTCTGCCTGATAAAACCCATTATGAACAGAGTTATCATGTATCTTTGTAAGCAAAATGCAGAGTTTGCCAGTAGGAGTGAGGAGCTTGTGGCATAAGTAAGCATCCATAATAAATCAGCAGAAATTAGGAAGAGAAACAATAAAAAAAGCAATAATACAAGTAATACAAATGTAGTTAGGAAAGCAGAAGGTAAATATCCTATAAACTCAGTATAAAAGGGATATTTAATCGTACAGAATGAGCTGAGCAGTATATAATTACACTTTTTTCCTCTTATGTTGTCATAACATTATGTGGCAACAGTGAAAACAGTCTATAAGGAAGTTTATGAGTTTGTGCTGATTGTACCGTTTGTGCAGGAAATGCACCTCAGAAAGGAGACGGATTCATTAAATGTTCTGTAACAAGTTATTTAATAAACATCCGGAAACCAAGAAGGTTTTAAAAGATTAAAGGTTTCAAAGTCTGTTAAAGTCACCAATAATAAAATGGGCAGTAGGTATTCACAGGGTTGTGGTTTAAATTCCAGCATCCCTTTTTCACCTGCCAATGTGCCTCTGGGCAAGGCACCTATCTCTCTATAGGTGAATAACTGAAGGTGAAATTGAGTTAATGTGGCAATAAAGCACTTTTTTGGTCAGTATGAATAGAAAGCAACATAAAAACAATTAAATAAATTTCTAAATTTAGTAATTAGTGCAGTTATTTAGTCCCGTTTTGGCTTTTTCTAAGTTCTGTTGTTATGAAGCAGAACTTGAGCAAAGGTAGTCCCAACGCAGAACCTACCATTTTTTCATTAAAAGAATAAAAAAAAAAATCTTTAACTGTTTTTGCAAATCTGCCAAATTTTCTAAAGCTCTTAATCAACTTAACTTTGGGATTTCCCTTCATGTTTCTAAAACTAATGCTCCTCTAAAAACGTCTTATCTCTTGAGAGACGCTCTTCTTATCCTGTCAGAAACAAACTTCTCAGTTTAAAGCAAATTATTTTACATCAAAGTTGGCAAGAAATATGAATAATGTTTGCCTTAAATCAA
>NW_015151589.1:141787-143921 GCF_000732505.1 Cyprinodon variegatus
CGTATTAACAGGAGAAGAGGCGCAAGTGAATTTAGACAATGGTTAAAATCAGGTTGGGTCCAGATCTAGACCCTGTTCTGCTTATCCGTGACCTCTGATCTACTTTCAGCACCCAATTCAATGTTTAAACAGTTGCTGACGATGCATCCAGCTGATGCATTCTTTAGGAAAAAAGGTACATTTAAAACTTTCAGTAACTAAATAAAAAAAGAAAAACATCAAACAAGTCCTGAGTCTGACCCTAAGCCTCCATCCAATGTGTCTGAAACCTTTCAGCATGAAGAAATCGTCTCCAAAACAGCCAAGCAAACTAAATGTGATTCTTTCTCTACATGTGGTGAAGAAATTACACCTTTTTCCCACAAGAAGTGTTGAAAAAAATGCACGTTCAGCAATGCACTCATTATGCAGTATTAATAAGTTGGTAGCGTCAACTCAAAAATAAACAGCCTCTTATATTCCAAGTTCTCGGCATATAAAGTGGAATGTAGAAACAGATTTCTTCTTTATTGGACAATAATGACTGTTTTATTCTAATTGTTTTCAGCAGCAAGGGAAAAGTTTACACAACACTAAATAAAAACAGAGTACTCGGATCAAATGACATGCTCAGCTGAGCAGGGTGAATTAAAATATGTAAAAAAGATGCATGTAAGATTTGAAGCTGATTATTTACAAGAGAAAAAAAATAACTTCAGGGATATAAACAACTTATTGAGTGTCTTGCGATATAATCATAACAGCTACCGGAAGGAAAGATCTTTGATAACGCTCCTTTGTGCATCAATGACACGGTAGAAGGAGCTCTCCAGCATGGAACCTGCTTCATGCATCAGGTTTTATTCTTTTTGCTGGGGTTCGTTTGTCTCCAGCCGTCTGCACCGTGTCAAAGGGCCATCCTAGGACAAAGCCTTCCTGATAAACGTATCTAATCTCTTCCTCTCTCTCCTATAGATAAGCTGCTGCTTCAACAAACTAACCCACAGATGATCTGATACCACCGAGTCAAAGAAGGTCTTCAGGAGCATCCTCTGCACACCAAAACATCTCCATCTCCTCAGCAGGTAGAGTTTAAACCTTCCTTTAAAGTGTCGCCATGAAGTTCATTGATCAGCTGAACATCCAGGGTTCATTAAGTGTCTTCTGTCTCCATGTCCATTCCTTCCTCTCATGTCAAAAGCTCCTTTTTAAATGAAGCTTTGTTGTAAAGCCTTTCTACCCTTAAGGGCTTCATATACATATCCTTCATACATCGAGTGTAAATGGATGAAAGCCAAAAGTGCTTGTTAAACTAATTTGACAATTACTTTACTTCAGACGGAGTCGCTTTGCTCCAACAAACTTTAAAAGCAGCACAAGCTGAGAGTGTTTACTTGTGTGTTTCACTTCACGTCCTCCCAGCACTGTTAATCAAATGAGCCGTGTTTTCATAACCCTCGTGCAACGGTCTGATGAATGCCACGCAGCACAGCGAACATTAGATAAAACAGATCTGTGCCTCCCAAAAGAAAAAACAAACAGGGGGATGTCAAAGTACTTTGGATAAAATATATATTTGGACATATGGTGGCTGTACCTACTTTAAAGAAATTCACATTTAATGAACTAAAAATGTACTGCATGAGTCTCTTTTACACTATTATTTAGGAGCCAGTGATCTGTACTTTCCATTATGTTGAAGCATAAGTCTAAAGTGAAATGGCAAAGGACAAGAGGTGAAACTAAAATGGTTTGACATTAGACTTGAAAGGAACATAATGGCATGTTGAAAGAAACAATACGGCCCAGGAGGAAGTTCCAATACATCCTAAGAAGGCAGATAAGTGAATCATTCTGTATTTTCCTATGAAAGATGCACTTCTTTAATAGCTTATTATATCAGCTAGGTTTAAACAATAGATAAAACTACTTGCATTTATTATTTGAATACATGCACATTACAATTTATAGGTTTCAGTAATAAACAGTCCATATTTAATCTAATTAAATCAATAATTTGCTGTACTTGAGGCTTAATAATTGATTTAAAAATATATTCCTTCTGGACACTTGTCAGGACTCCTGTCTGTGTGTTTGTGTTTCTGTGTTTGTCTCCCTTCCTCCACCAGGAGGCGCCTGGTTCTGGTCCGCCTCC
>NW_015151589.1:146725-147788 GCF_000732505.1 Cyprinodon variegatus
CTGAGTTTTTGTCAACCTGAGTTTAACTTTGTTTTGTCTTTGCCTCTCGGCAGGAAGTCATCCTGCAAACTGTTTTTTTTTTTTCCGGACCTTCTCTCCCTGGAAGGATTAACTGAGCTTTAAGTTGAGCTGGGCTTCAAACAGGAGGTTTGGATCCACTTTCCCCAAGAGATCGTTTGAGCTTCACACTGAAAAAGGGATTCCTCTCCACTACGGCCCGTTCAAGTACCGCAGGAAATCTGAGTGGCAGTCAGTTTCTCCGTTCACCTCCAAACAATCGCATTCTGGGTAAACCCTGTTCCGCCCTCCACCGAATCAGACAAACACTGGAACAACAGCATACAGACTGGAGTCAAAGATTCAACAACTTCTCTGGAAACGTGAGTCAGCAACCAAATCCTCTTCTCCAAGTTCACGAATCAAATTTCCAACTGAGCCTGAACTAATTGCTGTGTCTTCCCCTCACTTTTCAGTTCCGGTTGAGCAGTGTTCAGAACAACACTTCTCTCTTTATTATCTCTTCAATAAAACCTGTTAAACCTTTTCTCCTGGTCTCCCTGTTTGGTCTTCTGCATTTGGGTCTGAACTTTGGTAAAATCCTGACAACACCGACAAGCAAACCTCCAACCACTAAAGCTCACTAGCAACTAATGCTAACTTTCATTTAAAGGAAAAGTTCGGTCAGCAAGGAATAATCAATGGTTCATTATTTAAACGTAAAAGTAATATGTTTGCAGTGATTTAATGAATTTAGCGTTAATCAGTAAAAAAAATTTAAATAATCATTTTTGTCGCGATCACTGTGTCCGGGAGCGGCCATTATTGCCCAAATATAGTAACCACTCCTTCCTGCCATCTTCCAGCAGTGACGTCACGGTGCGGTAAGCCTAGCGCCATTCTCCCCGCTTTACAAGCAAAATCAATGGGAACTACTAGACACATCTGCAATCAACAACAATTATTGAAGATTTCCAGAGGACTTCACCGAAACTGACAATGCCCACGTGCATGGCAGCTGGATTTTGGAATACATCGGGTAAAAGTGATAATAGTTATTTCACCT
>NW_015151589.1:149167-150729 GCF_000732505.1 Cyprinodon variegatus
GATATAATTAGAGTAAGCACCAACAAAAATAAACATTAAACAATGCACCAAAACTACAGAACTGCCTATTATACTGATGCAGATCCTTAACAGGAAAAAAATTTACTTAATAAACAAAGCTTAAGCTCTGACAGAAAAAAATTTTAAGTTTTAAAATGTTCCTTTATTTAATAATCGTGGGTCTTTTATTAAAAACAGCTGAGATAGTTCTACGGTAGCTAAACTGGTGTTAAAAAAATCTGCTTGGTGGGAAAATTGATCTGTGTCTCAACACACAACGTCCGGATAATGGATCAAATAAACAGGGTGGGACTTAAAACAGGGCCTTGAGGCACTCCACTGGTAAGACAAGAGTAGAAAGAAGAGCACTGATCAAAAGAAAATTCATACCAAAATCACCAAAGTCTATTCTATTCAATTAAAAAATACTTTATATCTATATGCTGCTCTAGTTAATGTAAAACAAATAATTGGATTATTGCATTTAAACCAGGTGAAGCCGAAAAACCTGTTTTGTGCTACAACGCAGTTTAAAACTTGAGTTAGAAAATTTTTTTAAAGAACTTAAAGTGTTAAGTTTTACTTTGACTTGGATTAGATTCATATTTAAAAAAAAAAAAAATAACTAAAATCTAAAAACATTGAAATGTCTCTTAGTAGTCAAATGAGCGGCCTTAGTCCCAAATTAAGTCATACTGGGCTCAGGTCCAGACCAGTTTATCTGCCCTATAGCAGTTTATTTTAATCAATTAGACCCAACATATTTAGCTTAAACTGAGATAATCAACCAATCATTTACAGCGGAGGGATAATGTACGTTTTTTCTAAGCTAAAGATGAAAGAAAAGCTGATTGATGGGAAAGATTGTTGATTCTATGATTAAATCCCAAATGGTTTCATTGATAAAGTCTAACTTCACCTCGAACCACTCAATCAGCAAACAGAGCACAGCTTAAAGCATTTGAAGCACAAGTCCACGAGTCACTTCCCTTCTCCTTACATTCCCGTCCACGATGGAGCAGAAATCTGACTCTGCCTTTAAATGGCTTTAGATGGGGCGGGCAGCCAGATGGAATAACCTCATTTTCCATTTTCCAGGCTCATTCTGATCCCTGGTTCTTTCTCATACCTCTGCAGTCCAGTTATAAATTCCTCACAATGTTTCTTTCCCTGCAGAATGAAAAGGGGGCAACAACACACCTATAAGAAAATCACAGGCATTCCCAATAGATCAGATTTTCTTGGCAAAGCACTGATTCAGATAAAAAAAACACAACAATCATAAAAGGAAAAAGGGGGAGATAAGTAAAAAGGATTTAGATTAATAATAGTAGTAAAAAAATAGATAAAAATCGGAGCCCCATTGGGTGGACTGGGATTAAAAGTCCAAGAAGCCACTTTTCTCTGGGTCGGCCCTCTTCCCAGAAATATGTTTTTTTCATTAAAATATTTAATCACGATTAATCACATTAATGTCATAGTTAACTTGCAATTAATCGCACATTCTAAGTAGAGGTGAGTATTGGCATGAGTGTTGCGATTCGATGCATGTCGCGATACTT
>NW_015151589.1:151581-156945 GCF_000732505.1 Cyprinodon variegatus
CTCTGTAGGCTGAATAAAAAAAGGATCGTTTACAGACCCCCGAAACGCCGGCTCCGTGTGGATGAGAGGCTGGTTTGGTGAAAAATTTGTGCGTTTAGGCCAGGGTTCGTCTTCGTGTGGACGGGGCCTGAAATCATCCATTGTTACCTGGCTTTGACGAGGCGGCGGAGAATTCGAATCAGCTGAGTGCTTGACCATTAAGTGGTATTTCAGGCTGGTCGCGCTGACGATAGCTCAGTTCACAACGGCAAAACACACAGATCACTTTGGTCTTGTCAATGGAACCATTTGGCAACTTTTTAAAAGTAAAACTTTCCATTCAGAATACTATCGGCATCCATTTCGGCGTCTCACGCTAGCCATCCACTCAAAATGTAACGTCAACTCTTTTAATGGCCCCAAGTGTTGTTGAAGCGTGCCTGATGTTTTGTTTCCGGTCTAACTAGATCCGGAGTGGTGTTGTAGTTTTTCTAACGTTACTAGTTGTTGCAATAGCATGTGAAAAAACTACAAAGTGTGCTAGGCCAAAAAGAACGCTAATCACACGATACAAAAATTGACGCCGCTAAAACGGGTTTACGTTAACGCCGTTAATAACGCGTTTAACTGACAGCACTAGTTTTTTTTAGTAAACTTGTCCAAACGTGTTCGAATCCACAGATCACATGATGCATTTTAAGTCATAGGGATACATTTTCTGTACATTAGGAGAAATAAAACGAAAGTTTCTTTTTCACCACATCTTTAAACTGAGGATTTCTATCAGTTCAACTATAGTCCACCGCAGCCTTAAAGGGAAGAAACAAACATCACTGCGATAAAAACAGCTTTGAGGTGATTTTCTTTACAATATTGATTTAAGTGGCTAAAATTTCCCCCTTTTTTAACCATGTTTATAAAAAAATGCCATTTTGTGTCACAGTAGAAGGAAACGCTGCTGCAACACAATTACTTGTACTGATCTGCATTATCTTTTCATGTGTATAGTTAACTTTAATTTGGTTTGACAGCGAATATTTAATACTTTGAATTGGCAGCACTGCATGACATCATCATGTAAATGCAGCTAGAAGCTGACAGAAAGCACTCCCATTGGTTTCAATCACTTCCTGGACACCTGCCTGTATCTACAGCTCAGGTGAAATGTGCTCGGTTTTCTCTCATCATCTCTAACCTGTGGATACTCACTGGGGTATCATCGTTAGCTACGCATCTCAGATGGTGAATCAGTAATTCTGTTTATCTCTAGACCTACATTGAGCTCCTGCTGACAGTCACACAGCACCAAAAAGGTTCAGAGCAATTTTCAGATCTTTAACTCATTATTTTTCCATCCATTAATCCTCTTATTTTACTGTCAACTGTTACTCTGACTACAAATGGATCACTGTTATTTAATCCTTTATGAGTTCACTTCAAGCACTTCTGCCTGAAGATAACGGTTGGAAGGAATCGCCTTCTTCTTTTATGAGCCAAAGCTGCTTCTTGCTTGTATCTAGGTGAGAGAAACAGACACAGGTATCAGCTCTTTGCTTCAGGAGGCGTGAGACTTTCTGATGTAACTGAACTCCTAACCCATTCTGTTAAAATTTTAAATTGTATCTGATAAAAGAGACACCAGATGAGAATAGCACTGATCAGAGAAGCTGGTTACTCTGGTGGAGCTACATGGATTGGTTGCTCAGGTGCGAGAATCCGTCTTAGTAGCCTCTTATTGGCGCTGTCCATAAACCGGTGGTGCTGAAAATGCATAATCTGCAATAGCTACTTTTTACGGATAAAGTCACGGATAAGAAGTCATTCTGTTTTGTTTTCTCTGTCGTTATTGAACTGTTTGGGTTTTTTCTTATTTTTTTTTTTTTTCTGAGAACTTCTGAATCTCTAACTTTCTGCTCTCTGTGCTTTTTTGCTCATAGTAGCTTTGCCTCGTCCGTTCCTGTTTGGCTGTCACTCCATCCTGGAGAGAAATATCAGCTGTGCTGCTGCCGTCAACAACTTTGTCTATAGATGTTCGAGATCAGCCTGTTTTTTCAGTGTAGACCTGTTTCTCTGACTGTGACTAACTGGACGTGTTCTCTTCATCCTCTGGCATGGGAGCTGGCTCGGAGTTCGTCTGCCTGGCTGTGTGTTTCCTGGACGGGGCCGCCTTTTACAGCAGCTTCTTGTATCTCTGCTTCTGTCTCCTTGAACCCCAGTGGGCCTCAGCAGATGGCCGCTCACAATGAGCCTCGTTCTACTGGAGGTTTCTTCCTGTTAAAGATGAGTTTTTCCTCTCCACCTTCACTACAAGCATGCTTAGTGTGAGGGATTGCCTTCGATTCAATTTGTCGATGCAATCAACTGGTTTTCCTTAGATAGAAAACTTTGAATCAATTTGACTGGATGATCTGGTGAACTTAAAGTGCCTCAAGATGACATTTGTTGCGAATTGGCGCCATATAAATAAACTAAATAAACTGAATTGAATTGAACGTTAAAGACTCCTGTTACTATTTGAACCTTGCTAAAGTTTCCTCCATTATCGGTTACTGTTTACTTTTCTCCAAACATGAACAGGCCTGGTTCTGCTGGAGGTTTCATCCTGTTAAAAGGGAGTTTTTCCTCTCCACTGTCGCTATAAGCATACTTAGTGTGAGGGATTGTANATCCGTCTTAGTAGCCTCTTATTGGCGCTGTCCATAAACCGGTGGTGCTGAAAATGCATAATCTGCAATAGCTACTTTTTACGGATAAAGTCACGAATAACAAGTCATTCTGTTTTGTTTCTCTGCAGTTTTTGAACTGTTTGGGTTTTTTCTTATTTTTTTTTTTTTTCTGAGAACTTCTGAATCTCTAACTTTCTGCTCTCTGTGCTTTTTTGCTCATAGTAGCTTTGCCTCGTCCGTTCCTGTTTGGCTGTCACTCCATCCTGGAGAGAAATATCAGCTGTGCTGCTGCCGTCAACAACTTTGTCTATAGATGTTCGAGATCAGCCTGTTTTTTCAGTGTAGACCTGTTTCTCTGACTGTGACTAACTGGACGTGTTCTCTTCATCCTCTGGCATGGGAGCTGGCTCGGAGTTCGTCTGCCTGGCTGTGTGTTTCCTGGACGGGGCCGCCTTTTACAGCAGCTTCTTGTATCTCTGCTTCTGTCTCCTTGAACCCCAGTGGGCCTCAGCAGATGGCCGCTCACAATGAGCCTCGTTCTACTGGAGGTTTCTTCCTGTTAAAGATGAGTTTTTCCTCTCCACCTTCACTACAAGCATGCTTAGTGTGAGGGATTGCCTTCGATTCAATTTGTCGATGCAATCAACTGGTTTTCCTTAGATAGAAAACTTTGAATCAATTTGACTGGATGATCTGGTGAACTTAAAGTGCCTCAAGATGACATTTGTTGCGAATTGGCGCCATATAAATAAACTAAATAAACTGAATTGAATTGAACGTTAAAGACTCCTGTTACTATTTGAACCTTGCTAAAGTTTCCTCCATTATCGGTTACTGTTTACTTTTCTCCAAACATGAACAGGCCTGGTTCTGCTGGAGGTTTCATCCTGTTAAAAGGGAGTTTTTCCTCTCCACTGTCGCTATAAGCATACTTAGTGTGAGGGATTGCATCTGAGTCAATAAGGTGATGCAATGAACTGGTTTTCCTTAGATAGAAAACTTTGAATCAATTTGACTGGATGATCTGGTTAAACTGTAAAGTGCCTTGAGATGACATGATGTGAATTGGCGATATATAAATAAACTGACTTGAATTGAATTGAATTGAAATCAAACCAACCATTTTCCCTTTTCTTTCTATTAACTAAACAATGAAAGAACAGCAGAAACTCTCCATTCAAAATATAAATGGGTTTGATGCATCAATGTCTATAAAGTCTATAAACTTCTGAAGACAAGCAAAACAGTAGAGGTGATTCAAATCCGCTATCATCTCAACCCCCATCACCATGCATGCAGGGAACCAAAACATCTCGCCTGGTCAGCCAGGCCAACAATGACCCCAACATAGCCCTTTTCAAAGGCATAGCCCAGTATCAGGTATTTCAGGCCAACAAATACCTCAACAACTCCCCATTACTAAGGGGTTGACCTGTTCTTTCGGTTCAAATTGCATGTTTTCTAAGCCATAACAAGGCTTTTATTGGGCTACTCTATAAAGCCTGGAACTCAACTCTAATCCAGACATTTTGATTTGAAAAAGCTTCCTGAATGGGAAGTGAAACGCCTTAAAACAAACAAAATCCAGTGTTTTTTTTTACTTTTTTTGGAATGACTAGGACCTGGATGACTGAGAATCTTCACCAGGATTCTGAAGACAAGGTAAAAACAGTAGAAATGATCCACAGGTTAGACGCTTACCCGCCTTGTTTGTTGCTCTAAATCATCCTACAGACCATGAAAAGGTTTAATATTTCACAAGAACAGCGTCTCTCTTGTCTTTTTAATGATGCCTGCATTAAAGCTGCCACCTGTTTGCATCGCTGCTGTCACTAACTCTTTATGGTGACAGTAGGGGGCACATGCTAAATTCTTATTATTAGCACTAGTTTTGCGTCTTCTCCACTGCTTCATCTTTTCATTGGTCCGGCTCATTTTCCTTTCCTTCAATACATTTACAGATTTCTATTTTTCAATCAGCACTAATATTTTCCATTAATATTACAAGACACCTAAGTTAAATCTTAACATTTAGTAACTGACTAAAATTATTATTATTATTTTTTTTATGCTTATCTTGCATTAACAGACTTTCCCGCTGTAAAGTCACTGCACAACAAAGATAAAAAGCTGCCACGGATTCATGACAAAGTAATACTGATTGATGAATGGTATTGTTGGTGCATTTATTTATAGAATATGAGTTTGACAAAATTGTCAGATTGGATAAGAAGTTAAATCATCTAAATAGGAACTAATTTAGAAAACCACCTCTTATGGAATAGGGTCTGGGGGGGAAAAATCACCGATTTCAGTTTGATAAATCAGTTTTTTTCCTCTCTGTACCTTCGACTTGGATTAACTTTCATGCATAAGGAGGGAAATTACCTGCAAGGAACATAAGTTAATGAGGTTATTTAGAAGCACATCTTTTTCCTAATTTTCTCAATTTTCTGAGATGATCAGACTTCCTTACTTTGAAAATGTTTTAGTGCATCTGCTAGACCAGAGATCCCCCCCAGTTTAGAAAAAAGTAGTCATTGTTTCCTCGATGCTACATTCTCCTCTATCATTTATCAAATCTTATTTTTTAAAAATTAGTGTTGCACCGATATCGATACCAGTATCGGACGGGGCCCCGATACTGCCCTAAAATGGTGGTATCGGTATCGGCGAGTACCAACAAATAGGGCACGATGCCATTTTGCGAGCCAAAAGG
>NW_015151589.1:157826-159136 GCF_000732505.1 Cyprinodon variegatus
TCAACGGAAGGTTTCCAGATGGATATGCGGAGCAAATCCATCTGGCGGAGTCAGGTTAGGGACTGACACCAAGCATTAGGAATTTATCTTTAGAACACATTCAAGGTTTCTTTCCCACAGGCACAAAAAATACAAATATACTATGAAGCTCTAAAGCAGAAATGACAAAACTGCACATTTATCCCTCAAAGATGAAGTACGAGTGACACTAACCCACTAAATTAACCATTGAATGTCTTCCAGCTAGTGGAGATTAGCAGAAATATCCAATATTAATGGTACACATGCGTCTTCTTTCAGATTTCCTTGGATCAATATGGCTCCCATCTTCTGGCCCCACTAACAGCTTCTCTGTGATATAAAGCATGACCTGCCATCGTGAATACTAATGTATCTCTTTCTTAAAACTTTCTAAAGTAAAGATTAATCAAGGATCTAATACATAAGTAAACTGCTGTTACAGAATATATATGGATACAGGCGGATAAACAGACAATCTTGGGGTGATGTACTGCTCCATCCATATTGATCAGAGGTTTATTGCCTCAGACTGAATTCCTAAAACGTTGTCTCTAATTTTTCACAACAAGATGTGAAACAAGATAAGATAGAAATGAGTCATTGCAGAGTCTCAGCCAGTTTACCAGGTGCTGATGGTCACAGACTGAGCTGTGTTTCTGTTTTTGTTGAGAATAAGCACATGTTTGTGTTGTACTTTGTTCAGTTTTAATTAAATTTTTTGAAGCTTTAGCTGAAGGGTGCCAAACAGACAGTGAAACAGAAGGTGAAGAGGAGCAACGAGAGAAAAGGGAGGCATTCACAGGATGCTGAGAATCCTAGCAGGGGTGTCCATCGACATCCACGCACTAACCTCGAGAGTCCTTGAAGAGTTTCTCTGTAACTATGAGTTACATACAACACCATGATGTTCACATAATGGACTCTCACCAGTACTGAATCTGGGTGTTCAGCTAAATAAATTGGACTGAAGCAACAATGACAGAAACGGTCAGGACAGACCAGCTGCTAAGGAAACTATGATCACTTTGAGAGCAGAGGGTGATCCTGAAAACCATCTTTGACTCTGTATCAGCTCTATTGTGGCATGCTGAAACAGCTTAGCGGTGGACTTTTTGGACAGATGTTTTCCAAGATGTCCACTAGACGGTGCAGAATGCAGGAATGGACAATAGGCAAAATAAATGGTAAAAGGCCTGTACTTATATAGCACCTTTTTTCAAGTCAGGAGACTTGACAAAAGTGCTTTACACTACATTCACATTCACCCATTCCCACACACACTCACACAC
>NW_015151589.1:159837-161781 GCF_000732505.1 Cyprinodon variegatus
CAAAATTACTTCAACAGAAGGTTTCCAGATGGATATGCGGAGCAAATCCATCTGGCGGAGTCAGGTTAACATCCAACACCACTGTCGCCCAAATAAAATCACTGTCAATCAATAAACTCTTGCACCTTAGATGCATAAATGAGCACTTCATAAATCCTTCCTCCCAGCTGCTGTAAGATTTTAAAGATGGCATAAAACTGTTAATTGAAAGTACTCCCCTGACGTTAATTACCGTCGGTACTTGTCTTGAGATATTCAGATATTATTGATTAAAGAAAAACACACTTTTGCCGGTTCCGTTTTTTTGCCCTTTTAGAGGCTACAAGTTTGACGTAAGCATTTGGCTGCTATGTTGGTTGCTAAGGTGTGTTCTGGGATAAAGGATCTGATAACATTTTCTTGCTGTTCTTCAAAAATAACCAGCCAGTCCTCGCTGTGAAAAAAAAAAATCAAAGCTCGATTCCTCTTATTAACTAACTTTTATCCATCTTTAATAATTTGGCTGCTCCGAGCAGGCCTATTAACTTATAACAGACACGCTACTAGCTTCACAGGTTTTGGTCTGAATCGTTTGCACCGTTTCTAATCTGTTCAATCTGTGCCCCACAGGTGTTAAAGAGAAAAGATGCTAATGATTTTTTTGCAGTTTTTTCACCTCCTCAGGAAGGGGTTATTTCTTAACCATTCTTAGGGCACAATTTTCAAATGTTTCTGTAAAAGTGCTGCTTTTTTCTTTCTCATATTATCAGAATATGAATTTTCTTGAATTACTGCTCTATTCTATTCTCTACAAAGGAAGCATATCCCTCACAAAACTAATTAAAGTGTCAGGTTGTGTAAACTGAAAAGATAGACCTTGCCAGAAGTCTATCAAACTGCTTTCTTCTGGTTTCTTTGTCTGCTGAAGTGTTTATGTTTTCACATTTCTAAGAACTGACACTTTCTACTCATAATCCTGAGGAGCATTACGAAGCGTTAACATTCCCTGCCGCTTCATCGATCCGTCAGCCAATCACAGGCTTGCCTAAAGTTTGGGATCGGGTCTGATGAGCTGATTTCAATATTCTCTGACATTTGAAAGAAATGTCAGGGAGATAACAGCAAAGACATCATCGATTTGTGAAAACAAATGTTATTTGCAGCCCCGCTTCATCTCTCTGATAATCAGTTTTAGCTCTTAGGCTCCTTTAGGAGAAATAAAACCATTTTCCATGAACTTGCAGCAAATCCAAATCAATACCGGAGTCCTAATTTATGCCACAGAGTGAATATGTTTCTGAGACACGCTTTCACATTTAGAAAAGCTTTAATTTTCCTGCGGTGCGACAGTTCTTAATCATTTAAGGTGAAAGCATTTTGAATTTTCCGTCAGGTTAGGATGAGCTAAAGTGTTTGGGTTTTTGTCTTTTCAGTCTTCAGACATTTTCCACTCGGCTGAACACACTAATAGAGTTATGTTTCTGCTGTCAGCTTCTCGTTTATCCTTTGGGATGCACAACCAGTGTGAGTTACAACAACATTGGGATGAATCACACTGGTTACTGGGTTTAAGTAGCTCGTTTTGCCAAAACAACTCATGAATCATTCATATTAAAATAATCTAGACCACACATTCAAAAAAGTCCCTCTCTATGACAGAATCATGTTCTTAGTGAGTCCTTAAGCGTGATTTCACACCAAACATCTGGAGTCTTAGAACCATATCCTTACAGAGTGACATCACCGGTCTCAGCACAGTTTATTCAAACCAGTGTACGAGTTAGACAACTGTGTTTTTTTCATTTAAAAATAATCTAATTACTTTTTACATATTGGCAATGAGTTACGTTACTTGCAATCCAATGCAACGTGTTAAAACAGCTCAATGAATAAAGCAGCTTTTCATAAAAACTCTCTGATCTGGTAAGAGATGTTTAACCCTTTACAGGGTTCCTACAGCATAAG
>NW_015151589.1:162229-167249 GCF_000732505.1 Cyprinodon variegatus
AGAGCTAAAAACACACAAATGACAGATATATTTTAACAATTATTTAACTGAATTCAGAAACTTTGTTTTAGCCAGACATTCATTTCAGTCTGCTATGACCATTGCTAAGTCTTTTTTGCAGCTATTTTTCTTTGTATGGTTTTCTTAGTATGTTTGATTTGGTGATAAGTGGAGGCGTTGCAGAGACAAGGGTGGAACTAAACTGAGAAATACCGCCTGTTTTTCGGTAATTCGATTTTGAAGCTTTGTGTTTCGCCCATTGCATGCGACTCCACTGCCTTAATTCCCATCGTTCCGAGCTTGAATCGCTTCGTGCACCAAATCCACTGAGCCTCATGTATGTTCCCTGGTTTTAGCCATGGAGAAAACTCTTGGCTGGAGACAATTTTGGTTACATTTACACTTGCTCATATTTTCCAGAGAAAAAGTTAATGGTGCATCTCCCAAATGTCCCGGCCGCAACAACGCTTTTATTGGTTCCGCTATCGGGACGGAACCAATAATGGCAAGCCATTATTTTTTTTTTTTTATAACAAAAACAAATGTCAGTTTTAACGTTTTATTTAGATTCCAAAAATAAATCGTAATTAAAATAATCCTTTTTATGATGTTTTAAAAATTAAGACTGATTTAAGACATTTTAATACCAATTAAGGCCTTAATTTTATTTTGAAGAATTCAATGCCTTTTAAGACTTTTTAAGGACCCGCGGGAACCCTGTTTTATAGGGCACTCAGTGAAATACTGAGACAATCAAAATGTCAAGCCAAGATTCAAGACCTTATTACTTTTGTATCATTCAAAAGATATGTATATTTAGATGTTAAAAATTAATCGCAATAAAGCTAGTTATATGCATAAATCAAGCGGAACACTATGGCGATAGCCGCACTGCTCCACTTGTGAAAGTAAAATCTGTTTTTGGCATCAAGACTATTATTCTTATTGCCACATCGCCAGACAGGAAACTGTTTAAATAAAAAAAAAATAAAAAAAATTAACTCAGTAACAAGAAATGGCGCCTTGCCCAAATACATAAAAAATAACAAAAATGGTTCTATAAGAGATTCATAAAAACATATTTACAGAGTGAAAGAAAAACATATTTTTTTACGTCATACATAACCTTAGAGCTTTAATACTGATACATGCACTAACACTTTTTCCGATTTTTGAACTTAGCTCATTCACTTTTTAACTTTACTTTTATGTCCAACAACAGCCTAACTTATGCATTATGCACGTCAGCGGATCATTTCATGGTCATTACGAAGCATCAGTTAACTGTCTGCATAGAAAGATGATTTAATTGCAGGATTAACCTAACTGAATAATAAAAAGAAATAAAAAAGAATATATAAAAGATAATGTAAAAATCATAGATAAAGATAAAATAAAAGGAAGTGGGATGGGGATGAAGTCTTGGGTAGACAGTTTCCTCCTGTGAACCCCCTTTATACCAAAACGCTGCCAATACGCCATTATACAGTAGCTGGAAGTTAGAAACACGTTCAGCGCTCGTCTGGAAGACGTCAAATATGTTGATATGTGTTGGAGAGAAGTTCTAGGTTCTAGGATAAGTTCTAGCCTTTGGATAAACTAGACGCCACAAATTATGAGTAACTTACACTTAATGTATGTCAACGATCAGATAATTTACCTGGAACTTATTCCCTACGTATGGCACACGCTTGCATACGTAAGGAAATGTTGAGCATGTATTTTCCATATGCCAATGTGTGCCTGTGTGCTTCAGCATACTTTAGCATGCTCACAAGTTATACAAAACCCATAACTTATCCAAAGTATGCCAGCGTTTTTTGCCAGATTTTTCATACGTCAAAGGTCTAAATCGTCAAGGTGTGAGAGGGACTTGATTGACACGGTTAGGCCCTGCTAGAGAGGATTTTTCCTACCTTTCTCAGCCCAACAGTTTGAATGAACCCTAAAGGCCTGCTCATCCTCCAGCTGTGGTGTGTCGCAGTGAGCTTGTCGAAGTTATGATGCTGATACTTTTGATTTATGCCCAATATTGAAGCGTGGTCTTAGCTATGTTATTCCACAACACAAGAGGGCCAATCAGGAACTAGCTGTGGGTCTAGATACGGCCAAGGCGGTGAGGAAGTGGGGGCAAGTTTGTGCGACAACGGAGGGACAGGAGGGCCAAAAAGTGCGGGGATCCAGGTGGAAAAAGGTCCCAGCGTTCTCACGCAGCTCGCTCTTCTAGCTGGTCAATCTTCACTAGTCGTTTCCCACAATGGCGGTCAAACAAACAAAACAAGCCGGTAAGGAACCAAACAGGAAATATGCATAAAGCAGAGGAGATGTAGATTTGACCAATCAGAGGCCTGCAGTCTGCAGTCAACTACAATTTTGGAGATGCACCAGAATGTCTGCAGAAGGGGCGGGGCATATCTGCGTGTGACACTGTGACACACATGCAGACGACCTGGTTTCTGAGCATAAACCAGCCTTTAGAAGACGGGGATGTTCTAGGTAAATGATCTGAATAAAAATGTAAAATTTAAAACAATTTGAATTTCTTGAGGAGGAACAGTTGTTGGTTGTTCTCATTTCAAAGACAAATTGTGGCACTTTTCAAGCCTTCTGAAGGCGAGTTTTAATTTGAGGTTAAAGTTTCACTGTATTCTCTACAAAATGATATCTTGTCATAAAAGCAAACATTGTTTATTTGCATTTTGCTAAATGATGCTCCCAGAGAGAAAATCTGTTCTTGTTTAGTCCCAGAGGGAGAAGCCCAACAGTCCCAGTTGGGAACCGAGTCTGGGACCAGTTGGTGGTGACATGAACTATGTAATAGAAGCAGCTCCATATGCTGCAAACACACTAAAATAACTGAGCAAAACTGCAGATTTACAATATTGGGGAGAGAATTTAGAAGAAAAACCAAAGGAAATGTTTAAAAAAAAAACACACAGGTTCAAATATTTTCAGATTTTTGATGGAAAATGTGCAAAAAGAAATATTTCCAATCAGCTGATACCTGTTTTTTGTCCGGTGAATTTGTAGGAACAAAAGTTGAGAAAGGAAATAAAAAATGTCAGCATATTTTACAAGAAAATAATTTATCACATGAACTAAACTATGAATCAAGCTTCTTTAAGCTGATGTGGACAGTTTGTAAGGGTTTATTGAGCCTTCGCTTTCTCTTACAGGCAGAAGAGGTTTGGATATTCACTGACTGACACATGAATGCTGGCACAGTCACTGTAACTTGGCAGCAAAAGCAGACACATATCACTTGTCTGCACCAGGGTGCACTCAGCGGCAGAGACATCATTAGAAATGCAGCAGAGATTTGACCAACATGTCTGCACAGCCCTTGTAATGTCACCCCGGTGGAGGACAGGCAGGTGAAATGCCAGAAGAGGTCTCTCTGTATGAGCAGAGCTCTGTCCTTTGGAAAGCTCATTCCTCCCAAGCAGACCCCAGGGATGGCGATGGAGGAGAGGAGACGGCCTCTCTCTGCTGTCCCCGCTTCCCATTTCAATTCTAAACGTGAGCTGAGCCTCTAATTTCTGACTCTTTTAAAGGTTTGTCTCTAAACTGTAGACCAAAGGGATGTTTTATGGGAAGAACCTAAATGGATTTTAATGCTTCGGTTGGAAAAAGGAAAAAAACATTGTTATTTGCATTAAGAGCGGTGATTAAAAAAGAAAGTGAAGATCTTGTTTGGACAACTGCCTTTCCCTGTTATACTGATACAGCAAAACATCTGTGACTTTAATCAAGTGAAAATAGCTGCAGCTCCCAGTTTCATCAGCACACTGTTATATAATGACACAGCCGGGCCATTAAACTATCACTGCCACTGTGGGACCAGCTCAGTTTTTAATTTGGGACTTAGTTAAAGTCAATTCTAACCATGAACAAACTCCACTCTGTAATGTAGAGCAAAGCGACACCAAATTATTATTCTCCAAGTAAAAAGAATTGAATTGGAAGGTTTCATGTCCAGAGAGCCAATCAGCGTGTTGCATGAATCAGTGTTTGATATTAATACGGCCTTTTTCTGCAGAATAGAGACTTTAATTTAATATGGTTCAAGCAAAGCACCTAAAATGCACTTTTCTTCTCTCTTTTTAACAGTGTCCTGTCTGGAAATGTAGCAATAAGAATAATTATCTTGATGCCATAAAGAGCCCAACAGATTTTGCTTTCACAAGTGGAGCAGTACGGCTATCGCCATAGTGTTCCGCTGGATTAATGCATGTAAATAGCTTTATTATAATTCATGCAGGGAGTTTTACAGATTATATGGACACTGCAATGTAAGTAGAACAGGAAAGAAAAAACAGGAAAAAGGATAAAAGATAAAAGAAAGAGGAGATAAAAGGGAGACGATGATAAAACATCTACAGTCTGCTTCATCACCTGCAGAGAGATGTAAAAAGAACAGCACAACCAACGGATATACATGTAGTATTAAAGATACAATAAAGTAGCACGAAGTATAAGTAGTATTATTTAATCTGACATGTATACTGCGGTAGCTGAAGATAAGAATATGGGCTTTCTGTAAGTACCTGGAACCAAGCACCTGTAGTTGTTTGTGAAAGTGCACTTGTGCATGTAAAGTTTATCCAAAGGAAAAATGCTCAACAGTGGTTGTGAAGAGCCAAAGACGCGCCCCTCCAGAGCACCAAGGCAAGCGAAGGGGGAACCAAAGCCCCAGATGCCCAAAGGGACCCCCAGAGCAAAGGAAGGGCCAACCCAGGAAATCCCCCCCCCACCAAGGGAAGAGGAGAGACGGTCCGAGGAAATCCTCCATCCGCCGCAGTGCCGAAGCCCCAGGGAGGCATGGGAAAATTCACTTTAAATAAGTTTAACAGAAGCCTTTATCACACAAACCCTAATGTTAAATCTAACATTACCAGAAAGCAGTTGGCATGACTTTAATTCTGAGATTAAAGTCACATTCCTGAGATTAAAGTCACAATTCTTATATTGATGTCATATTTCTGAGGTTAAAGTCAGATTTCTGAGATTAAAGTCACAT
>NW_015151589.1:168400-178223 GCF_000732505.1 Cyprinodon variegatus
TGTGCATGTTTCATAATTGCTAACTTTCCTCTGGGAAAGTAGAGACCAAACAAATACACAAAATGTTATTTTCTTTAATCAAACCTGACGTCACCTTGAAAGTCTTGTCAGAGTTTGCCTCATTCTCCGCCCTCTATTCCCTTTTTCTGTTCATGCAGGACATCCCTACTCCTCTTCCTCCTCTCTCTTCATCCTCCAGCTCATCTCGGCATCCATCAGAATAAACCCATTTCATCCCACTCATAATTTAATCCCCCATAATGTCTTGTTTCATCCCACTCATTCTCCTTGAGCCTCAGCCCAACTGTTTCATCCTAATCCCTCCTTAAAGCACTGTGGCCACAGTAACCCTCCTCAACTTTTATTCATGGATGTTTATTTTGGTTAATCTCCTTATTCCTTCTAACAAACCATCTCGATAATCCCTTACTCTCTTAATCCTCATCAGTCCCATCCCTCCCATTAACTTATTCCATAAGAATACCATCTTTTCCCTCTCATCTAACTTATTCCTCCAGTAGACCGTTTCACCCAACTCATCTAAATCACCCTCTAAATCTCTAAACCCTTTCCTTCCTCGAGCATCTTTAAACCTAATCCTCGGCCCATTTTGCCATTTTTACTCCCATATCTCCAGATTAACGCCTTTTGGTTAAACAAAGAGTCCAATTGATGCACTAAACAGACCCAGCGCAGATTTAGTTACAAAAGATTTGTTTAATCAAATGCTTTATTCCAAATTAACTAAATAAACCAGTGGACCACATCATCTCCCTTCATTATTGTCATCCTACCATCTTTTTCTCAATCAATGTTACCGCCCTCATCTATACAGAAATTAACATAATAATAAAAGCAGCTTTTATTCAATAAGTGATTCAAAAGAAAGGAAACATGAATTTTTTATATTTTTATTATTCTATTTTTTTATTAAAGCATGCCCGTCATAAATGAAGCCACATTCAGGTTTGTTTCCGTTTGAGTGCTAAAGATAAAGTGCAACAGAGGATGTTTACGGGCTCATTGGGAAATATTCTGAGCAGGTTTAATGGAGTCTCCCTTGGCTTCTGGGCTAAAATATGAGCACAGAATAGGAGGAACTTAGTGGCTAATCAGAAAATATAATCATATAAAAGCTTTATTTCACTTCTGTCAGCAGTAAGCGTGAATGTTTTACATTTCAGAAGTTTAATTAGATTTTATTATGTTCCGAAACTGGAAAAGGGAAACATGTTTAGAAATGACCTTTTTCTCTTTTCAGCCCTGACTTTAACCCAATGGAGCATTTTTGGGGAGAGATCTGAAAATGGCCGTCCACCGATGCTCAGCATCCAACCTGACAGAAGTGGAGAGGATCTGTAAGGAAGAATGGCAGGGATCCCCAAATCCAGCTGTGGAAAACTTGGTGCATCATTTCCAAGGCTGTACTAGGATGCTTCTACAAAATACTGAACAAAGAGTCTGAATACTTGTGATGTTTCAGTTTTTCTTTTTTAATAAATTTGCAACAAATTTCAACACTTTAGTTTTTTTCTGTCAGAAGTGTAAATTACTGAGAAAAAAAAAGAACTTTATTGATTTTAGCAAATGGCTGCAATGAAACAAACAGTGAAAAACTTAAAGGGGTCTGAATACTTTCCCTATCTACTGCATTTAATTAAAGCAGTAACATTGATACTTCAGTTTTTAATGAGTTGAATTATTGGCTTTTAATAGATCTGCTTTATTTGTAAGCACATACATTGAGTTCATTTGAGTATTTCTATCAGCTAAATGCTCATTTTGGTTTGTGATCATCAGTAAATCTTGTTTCTTTTTTCTGATTTTAATTTAGATTTGTCCCTGGGAGTTTTGCCCTCACAAAGATGGCGGCCAAGGCTCAGATTACCTGAACAAGAGCCAGTTGTATTAATCTACTGCTCCTCTTTAAGGGGGATTTTCTAGTATTTTTTTAGTTTACTTTTTGTGTTCAGCTTATGATTTTTCTTTAATGTTTAATGTGTTTTTTTTTTTTCATTTTTTCTGTAGTTTAGTTAAACAAACTTAATTGTAGTGTTTGTTGTTGTGTTGTTTGGTTACCTCTGTTGTATTGTAAAGGTAATCAGCCCTTGAGGGTCTGTTTTTTCATTGATCAGCTATGTTTTCTTTGTGGAATCAGTTTGTCCACATTTTTTGTGCTAAATTCTGTTTCCTTCACTTCTATTAGTGGCGTTCAAGTTAACTTTTTAGATTAAATAAAAAAATATATATTTTCCAATACTAGGTAGGATTCCTCACGCCTTATGAGTCCGTACCTCACACTACTGGTTGTAAATTTTAATGCAAACTAGTTTGTCTTCTTTCCTGGTTTTTGCTTATAGCAAAAAAAAATAAATAATAATAAAAAACTTAAAGATGGTTGATCAATTTCATCACTCTGTTCCAAAGTATCGAACATCAGCACTCCATCACCTAGCCAAGTAAAGTAGCCCCACCCGCCAGCTGCCAAAATCATTTTTGCCTGCGATTAGTCAAGCCCTAAACAATGCCCCAGGCCCTAGAACTGGCTGGCCAATCACAACGCAGAGATGTGATTTGAATTTTTGGATGCAAAGCGGGCGGGGTTTTGAGGGCGGGACGACAAAGCTGCAAACGCTGGAGAAAGCGCAACAAGGAAGGCAACAACTACTGAACAGTTCACGTTTGACTCAGCTTTGGAATCAGTTCTGGAAGGATTAGACTTTGGGTTTTCGTTGAAACGTGAGCAGGAAGAGGCTCTACACTCATTAATTTTTAAGAAGGACGTATTCGCCGTTTTACCGACAGACTGTTTGCTTCCACTCCCCCACCAGCTTCCTGTCACGCTTCCTACGTCACAGTCAGTTGCGCTCATTGGTCAGAGCGTTGGCCAATAGGCACAGACATGGTTTGAAAAACAACGGGTTGTTCTCATCAACAATCTTCCAATGTCTCATTCATCGGGGCCAGACTAAATTACACATTTAATCTCACATTTAATCTGGTTTATCAGTCTATTTTTATCACCTGCATTTGCTGCAAATCATCTGCTTCTCATATGAAGCAAATATCTGGATCTTCTTATAATTAATTAGGCGAGATTTTATTGTAAACTTCTAATAATCTCACAGTGCATATGGGGGGGGGCTCGGTTCATATTCTGACAAACCTCTGCAGCCAGCACTGACATCACGTCTGTCTCCATGGCGATGTGGCAGCAACGTAGGCTGCTGGTATCTGAAAGCAAAGCGCAGGAAGAGATTGAAAGAGAGACGGAGATAGGGATGGACAGACAGAGAATGAGAGTGTTGGAAATCCTCTCAGAGAGGCGTGAAGGAATAAAGTGTCAGGAAGCGACTGGTAGTGAATGCTAATATCAGAGGCTCTGGATGGACAGGGGAGCACGTGCACGCTGAGCGACAAGCACAGACCCGCGGCTGGCACGTCTGCCTCCACGGTGTCTCTTTCACTTTTGTCAACAATCAGGCGGCATCAAATGAAAAATAGCAGAAATGTCACCTGAACCAACGGTGACAATAAAGCCTCCTGGACTCAAGCTTCAGGCTGTTCCCTCACAAAGAGCCAGAGGAGAGGACAAGAGAAGGAGTAACTGAGAAAAATGATAAATCTCTTAAGATCTGAACATCTTTTCTCTACAAGCCGTTTCACAGGCTTGCAAAAAGGAACTAACCTACATTTTACCAGCTCTGCTACCAAGAACAAAAGCTTTTTTCCTTAGTAGAAACAAAAGAAGAGAAATGACTGAGTTTGCACAGCCTTCAATCACAGCTTTAGAGGAGCTTTTTTCTTAGAAGAAAATAAAAAATGTCCGCAGAAAGGTTTGAGCCCCGTAGGCTTCCAAGGACATATGGCCAAGTCCCATCCACATCATTTTGGGACACAATGCACCCGATCCATCACTTCAAAACAAGGCCTGATGATTCATGTTTGAGTATGTGTAGGCTGGGGTTGAATGCAAAAAAAGGAATGAGCTGAAAAAGCTCCAGCAGTGACCTTGCATGGAAAACGGCTTCAAAATCCCCATACAGGAAGTAAAAAACAAAGGAGAAGGATAAATCTGTATAATGTTAAATTATCTGTAGACTACGGAGGAGGATTTGGGCCACTGGAAAAAAAAAAAAAAAGTTTACAGATTTTTTAAATTTCATTTCAGTTTAATATATGGGGAAAAAGGTTAAAATTGTGTCTTTAATCTCAGAATTCTAACTTTAATCTCAGAATTCTAACTTTAATCTCAGAAATCTGATTTTAATCTCAGAAATCTGACTTTAATTCTGAGATTAAAGTCACATTTCTGAGATTCAAGTCAGAATTCTGAGATTAAAGTCACATTTCTGAGATTAAAGTCACATTTCTGAGATTAAAGTCAGAATTCTTATATTAAAGTCACATTTCTGAGATTAAAGTCAGATTTCTGAGATTAAAATCAGAATTCGGAGAATAAAGTCAGATTTCTGAGATTAAAGTCAGATTTCTTAGATTAAAGTCAGAATTCTTACATTAAAGTCAGATTTCTGAGATTAAAATCAGAATTCTTATATTGATGTCACATTTCTGAGATTAAAGTCAGATTTCTGAGATTAAAGTCAGAATTCTGAGATTAAAGTCACATTTCTGAGATTAGGTCAGAATTCTGAGATTAAAGTCAGAATTCTTATATTAAAGTCACATTTCTGAGATTAAAGTCAGATTTCTGAGATTAAAGTCAGAATTCTTAGATTAAAGTCAGAATTCTTACATTAATATCAGATTTCTGAGATTAAAGTCACATTTCTGAGATTAAAGTCAGATTTCTGAGATTAAAGTCAGATTTCTGAGATTAAAATCAGAATTCTGAGATTAAAGTCAGATTTCTGAGATTAAAGTCAGAACTCTTAGATTAAAGTCACATTTCTTAGATTAAAGTCAGATTTCGGAGATTAAAGTCAGAATTCTGAGATTAGAGTCAGAATTCTTACATGAAAGTCAGAATTCTGAGATTAAAGTCCGAATTCTGAGATTAAAGTCACATTTCTTAGATTAAAGTCAGAATTCTTACATTAAAGTCAGATTTCGGAGATTAAAGTCAGAATTCTGAGTTTAAAGACAGATTTCTGAGATTAAAGTCAGAATTCTGAGATTAAAGTTACATTTCTTAGATTAAAGTCAGAATTCTTAGATTAAAGTCAGATTTCTGAGATTAAAGTCAGATTTCTGAGATTAAAGTCAGAATTCTTACATTAAAGTCAGATTTCGACTTTAATATTTAGTATTTAGTAATATTTAGTATTGCTGGATCTCGCAAAAATTTATTTTTTCCCTCCATGTCCCTTTAGGGGCTCCGTATGATTGGTCCGTTTGGGTATGTGACATATTGAAATTTTTTTACACTTTATTTAAACTGTTAATGGGGCGAGTTGTGATGCCAAAATAAGTTAAGTTTCAGGTACTTTAAATGTTGCTCAAGGTTTAACCTAATCTTTTTTTTTATATGGGTACATGTAAATCTATTGAGTTTTAACATAAATGACACTGCATCAAATTAATGAAGAGCAAACCTTTGTGGGAGGAGTTACAAACCTTTTTCTGTGACTGAATCACTTTAGATTATATAAACAAGGAAATCACTTTAACTGATAAAGATGAAACTGAGCGTGCACACTGATGCATCGTTGGTACCAAATAATGTTTTTAACAACTTTCATTATGATTTAATTTTGCCCTCATCTCTTTTTTCCTCATTGTAAATGTAACCTTCATCTTCGGTCCTCAGTTTTTATGAAAAGCACTTTTAATTACCTTGTGTTATAAAAAGCGCTTCACAAATAAATTTGCCAATTCATTCCACAATAACACCCTCAGAGGAGGTGTGAGCATTTCAGACTCCTTCCAAACCATCACATGCTGATATTGCTTCGCTATTAACTCAACCGCTGCATTATGCTCCAGCTAATCGGGTCCCAAAAAGCTAATATTATTTAGTGTCTGCACACAAATGTTGGAAAACTGAAACTGCAGCTGCTATCAGATCACCAACTGGTCCCACGGTAATCTGCTTCCCCCTGCCTGAACCTGTGGCTCCAAACTGGAACCTAAGTGCTCAGTGTTGTAATGAATTTGCAGCAGCTGCACAGTGTGAATGCAGAGGAGCTCCCCTTCAAAGTCAAACTAATCAAATCCACACAAAATCGCTGACATTTTTCTAACTCCAGTCTCTGGCAGCGAGTGTCCTCTCCCAGAGTTGGAGCAGTAATGAGCCACAGTGTGTCGGTGGGACTGAGCGCTATGCATCAGGCTGCACACACACTGGCACAAGTTGGGACGGTCTAAGGATTTTATATTTTAGCCTTTTGAAACCCCGACATTCTAGGAATGCAGCAGCAGAGGTAAAACGAAGCATTATTTACGCCTCTGGATGTGTTTCCAATGTCTAAAACATGCAGGCTGCAGAGGAGTTTCTTCTAATTTTAACCACATCCTGCTTTATCTAAGGCTACAGCAGGTTTGCTTTTGCATCAGTGGGGGGAAAAAAAAAGGCTTACACTTCTGTACATGTGAAATCGATTTCTTTCACTTGGCGATCCGAGTACTGTATGTGTGCATGTTTGTGAGGAAGGTGGAGGAAGCAACAGACAGCAGCAATCAACGGATATCAATATTTCTCTGAAGAGTACAGCACTGAATCCAGGATTTGTCTTTCTGACAGATTTCTGTCTGAATGTGACTTTGCATCTGGCAGCTCTTATTAAATATACTTATTGCTAATCAGCTTTAATGTTCTACTCAGAGTCCGACTGCAGAATGACGGCAGAAGGACTCCCAGTATGTGGGACGCCGTTTCACTAAATATCAGAAATAAATGTCTGTTTTTGAACCATTGTCGATTTATACAACGTAAAGCACTTTGCATATGGTGCTTAAAAAGTGCTATACAAATTGGGTATGATTATTATTATTGAAAAAGACACCAGCTACTATAGAATAGTCTTTTTCTAAGTCTATTCAAACATGCTTAATGCTAACTGAAGGCATTACTGGATTTGTTCTTAGACTTTTGACTTTGCTTCTCAAAGTCAACCATCCAAATTTAGGCGGAGAGAGGAAGGAGACAGGAGGCAGCCGCAGAATTATTGCACCGTCTGGCTCCGCTCAAAGTAAATTCAATCAACCTTCTCTTAAACAAGAGAAGTGGAAATGAAAACAAGGGCTTCATTTAGTAGGACAGACAAGGCTGAAAATATTCCTGGTTAGCAATCATCCAGTTACCAGTCTGGTTTTTAAGCCTCTGCAGTTCTACCAGTTTAAAGTCCATGATGTTAAAGAAAATGTTTGCAACCTTTTCTTCTCCAGCCTTAAAGGTTAAATGCATAGAAATGTTTATAATGATGCACTCTGTTAGCAAGGGAATAATTTTATTATGGATCAGTTTGTTAATTCTGCTCACAAAAACAGTTTTCTTTGTTGTTAATAATTAGAATAAAAAAATAAATCTGGATTGATTTTAAGATTTTTTTATTTATTTACGCTTTCTTTAGAAACTAAAACACATACAGTTTTTACTCTGATCAATTCACATATTTTGTCAAACTAATCACTTGAAAAGTAGTTTTTTAATAAGTATCTCAAAATAACAATAAATTAACATAATGATCACTATCAGTGTGTTTATGTTTCAACAACATGGGGAGTATATTTTCTATTTTGCTCTTTATAAAAGTGTATCCATTTTTGTATTCTTGTTAAAATTTGGATCAAACGCTACACTGTAGTAATCCTACTCTACAGCATCATGCAGCATCACATATAAAGCCTTAAATGGCCAAGCTCCATCTGATATCAGAGATCTGATTGTTCCTTATGTTCCTAACAGAGCACTTCGCTCTCAATCTGCAGGTTTACTAGTGGTTCCTAGAATTTCTAAAAGTAGAATGGGAGGCAGATCTTTTAGTTATCAGGCTCCTCTCCTCTGGAACCAACTACCAGTTTTAGTCCGTGAGGCAGACACCCTGTCTACTTTTAAGGCTAGGCTTAAAACTTTCCTTTTTGATAAAGCTTCTAGTTAGAGTGGCTCAGGTTATCCTGAGCTATCTCTATAGTTATGCTGCTATAGGCTTAGACTGCTGGAGGACATAGGGACCCCTTTTTCAGCATTCTGCTTCATTCTATCTCTATTCTCCCACTCTGCAGAATCTGTTAGTTCAATCTCTAACGTTCTGCTCTCTCTGCTTTTTCTCATATTAGCTTCGCCTCATCTGTTTCTGTTTTGCTGTGACTCCATCCTGGAGAGACATATAAGCTGTGCTGCTGCAATCAACAACTTTGTTTATATATATTGGAGATCAGCCTGTTTTTCAGTGTAGACCTGTTTCTCTGACTGTTACTACCTGGATGTGCTCTCTTCATCCTCTGACATGGGAGCTGGCTCGGAGCTCGTCTGTCTGGCTGTTTCCTGGACAGGGCTGCCTTTTACAGCTGCTTTTTCTATGTCTGCTTCTGTCTCCTTGAACCCCAGTGGGCCTCGGCAGATGGCTGCTCACAATAAGCCTGGTTCTGCTGGAGGTTTCTTCCTGTTAAAGACAAGTTTTTCCTCTCCACCTTCACTACAAGCATGCTTAGTGTGAGGGATTGCCTTCGATTCAGTTTGTCGATGCAATCAACTGGTTTTCCTTAAATAGAAAACTTTGAATCGATTTGACTGGATGATCTGGTGAACTTAAAGTGCCTCGAGATGACATTTGTTGCGAATTGGCGCAATATAAATAAACTGAATTGAATTGAACATTAAAGACTCGTCTTACTATTTGAACCTTGCTAAAGTTTCCTCCATTTTCGCTCACAGTTTACTTTGCTCCAAACATTAGTTTCCATCCAGGAAAGGCTGGAACGCACCCGTTTACCACAGCAAACACTCGCTCAGCGGCCGCTTCATCAAAGTGTCCTCTGCAGGCTGTCTTCTTCATTCCGTTCACTTCTGCAGGCACTCAAGTATTGATTCTTCAGCTTTGTTAGCCTTTCTTTCTAAAAACAACACGTCCTTCACTTTTGAGTGCTTGCTGTCTGTGTGTGGGTGCATAAATAGTGTATCGTGGGCATGTCTTTCATGTGAGCTTCCTCTGCATCTTCTTTCATCAGCGTTGCTCTCCCACTACACGCCGCTCGTCCACCTAATCCAGTCGCTGGGCTCTAATTGGCTAACTGTGGCCATTTTCTCTTCTCAGGGGAGCATGGAGATTAAGGAGAGTGTTTGCTTTGAGCTGCTCAGCACCTGAGTGAGTCACGCTGTGGGTGAAACGTCTCTCAGAGCAAGAACACAAAAATAAGCAGACCCAAGAGGAGAGTCGGCAAGAAGATGATGGAGCAAAAAGAAATCACCATAACCACACAGTGATAACACCAGCGGCGACCTGCGTCTGAACAGCATAACACAGTAACACACGTTCACCTGAACCGGACCCTTCTGAGAATTGTCTAGCATCAATAATGAATTTTGCCTGGAGCTAAACACCTAAGAGTGCTATTCACATTACTTAAGGTTCAAGACAAACTACCTCCTTTCTGTTGGATCGGGACACTGAGGCTCCAGCCACAACCGGAGCTAAAATGGAATCAGATTCAGCATCTTTTTACCTCTTTAATGAAGCCTTGAAGAAGTGAACTCTCTCGGGTTTTGTCATATTACTGCCCCAGACTTAATGTTTTTTTTTTATATGCAAGTCTGAAGGAAATTTCTACAGTTTTATAATCAAGAATCTGAAAAGTTTGATGTGTGGCTATTTGTATCTGTCTGTCCTTTTACTGCAGTTAATCCTGGGCAGGGTTTATACAG
>NW_015151589.1:179593-180775 GCF_000732505.1 Cyprinodon variegatus
ATATATATATATATATATATAAAAACACAGCAAAATCCTTCATCTTTACCATCGACAGGCTGCAGCCGTGTCCCGAATTCCTTGTTTTCCAGCCAATTTTATTGAAATGAGCATTTTCCCAGTTTTCTTTTCTGGTTTTGTCTACGCCTCTAGCTTCTTTGACGAACGTAACATCAAATATATAGCGATATAATATATCTGGCGAAATCTTTTTTATAAGCGCATTAAAAATAATAATAAAGCATTTTAAATACCACGATCACATGTAATGAATTCTGATGCCAATTATTGTCATGGTCTTGGTTCTGTTCTTTACTTTGCTCCTTGTTTTCTAGTTTTATTGGTTTAATTCCAGTTTTGTTGTAATTTGTAGATTTATGTTAGTTCTCATGTTTTTCTAGTTTGTTAATTATTATCATTATTTTACACACAACACTGTTTGACAAATATTTTTTCAATCTATAGGGTTTTATAGGAGACTTGTCCACCCTTTATAGATATTACAGCTTAGATATCCCTGGGAGGGCTTTCCATAAAGTTTAGTAGAGTATTTATGAGCCGTCTCTAGTCGTTATTGAGGTCAGACACTGATGCAGAATGAGAGTGCAAGGCTCAAATTGATCGATCTAATTCATCCCTGTGTGTCTCACTGGTTGAGGTCATCAAAAATAACCTCGTCTTGTAAGTTATTGTGCAGTCGTGTTAGAAAAATCTTTAAAACTTTTTTTAACAAGGCCACGAGCATGAACTTTTGAAAGATGTAATCTTGGTAGAGTGAAGCGTTTAGGGAAATTCTAACCCTATAATCCCGCCTTAAATACCACATAATGTTTATTTGAAAGGTGTCTGCCCAACAGAAACATGGGATGACCTTAAAGCAAAAGTCCGAAACTTTAATCCAACTTTTAGACGCATCTCTCTAAACCAGGCATTTCCAAAAGTCGGGCTTCGAGGGCCGCTGTCCTGCAGGTTTTAGAGGTTTGATTCTGATCAAACTATCAATGTAAATCAGCTGTGCTGGAGCAGGGAAACCTCTTAAACCTGCAGGACAGCAGCCATCGAGGACCGACTTTGGGGATTTCTGCTCTAAACACACCGACGTTTAGGTGGTTAGCAGCTCCCTGTTAAACTGGGGCGCATGAGGAGTAATACAGTCCAAACGTCCAAGCATGTTTGGCAAAG
>NW_015151589.1:182075-185866 GCF_000732505.1 Cyprinodon variegatus
AGATGTGAAGATGGAGCCTTCATAGACGCATGAAGAAACAGATCTCATTGAAGCCATCTGCATTTTAAACCATCAAATTCAATAACAATTCTAATTTCATTCACTTTACTCTCATTCTAAATGAGGATGGCAAAAGTGTCGAAAAAAATACATTCATCTCCTCCAGTTTGAGAAGCAAGGAGTCTTATTTGCATCAGTGAGTATCTATCATGAGAGGTACTAGCTATAATCCTATTAATCAGGCCAATTGGCTCATAATTGGCTCTCATCACGTCCCTGCAGATGCCATCAGTCAGGCCTCAACATTACCGCCAGACATCTAAAACATTAGCTCTCTTGGCTGAAAGGAAATGGGTTCATTCTCATCTCTGCTGCCACTGTAAAAAAAAAAAACATCAATGTGTAGAAGGTAGTACAGACTGCATTCTGATCCAATAAACAAAGCCTTATGCTTATGAAACGGACGTCTTCACAGAGTTCAAAAAATGCGATCTGACTCGCCGGAGGTGGCAGAATTTAATCATTTTGCTCCAGTAGGGGGTAGATAAAGTCTTTCTGTGGGTTCATACATGTGTGAGCTGTTGGGTGCCTGATAGACTTAAGACAAAAAGAACAGAATAATGTTGCTTCTAAAGGTGAGCAATTTCTTGTTCCGCGACTTTTGAAGAAGACGGATTAACATCTTTACAAAATAAAAGCTGGGTTTGAGGTTAAATGTGCTAATGTGGAGCTAGACTCATTAAAAACTGATTAATTAATTAGCAACAACCTTTTTTTCTTAACTCAAAGTCCAATTTCTATAAATCTTGGGTAGAGAGAACAAGATAATATAATTAGAACAAATCTTTGCAAACTTCACTGTCAGAGTGAAATAAGTAGAAGCTTTATGATGTAACAAAAAAAAAGATAGGTTATGTTTTACAATTTGTGTCAAATTTATATTACATGTTTAAAAAGGATTATCTACCTCATTTTCATATTCAAATTGCATTTTTTTTTTTCATCGTAAAAACTGATCTATGCCAAAGAAAAACAGGCAACAATATGGAAAGTAATATTACAAAACCACATCATCTAAAAAGTTGCTTTAGAAATAAACCAGCCAATCGGCACGAAGGCTTCGGTTTGATCAGGGGATGAATCAGGTTTCATTCTGAAAACCGGACTCTGGTTTCTGGTTCGTTAATAAGACAGGCCGTCTCTTTTAGAAGGAAGTAAGAGCGGGTGATTGGACGACGAAGATTGTTCTTTTTAGAGCGTTTTTTCTTCTTATTTGGACCTACAGGTTAAGACGCAGCGCACAGCAAAAAAAAACAAACCAAAAGCAGTGATCTACTTTATCAACTTTATCATTTTTTAACCATTTTTACAGGCCACTAATATTAAAATCAGATCCAGACCAGAAATACTTTCAAGAGTCGGGGCTGGATGTTAAGGCTTGATAAAATCACCAATATTTTCCCAGAATTCTGTGCAACACGCTTAATTAAAACGTTTTCAGGTCCCCCCTCACTACAAATACTGAGAAAGTATGAGTTAAATTTTTCGAGATAATTAGTAAAAAAACATCACACTTTTGCACAACATTCCAATCTGTTCACTACACCTGCATATCTAAGGACCAAAAATGAAACACATCACTTCTATCGCCAGAATTCTAAAGAAAATATGCTGAAAACTGATTTTCCTGCAATTAAATCTTTGTCAAAAACATATTCAAATATTTTTTTTTTTTTGCTGAGCTCTATAAAAAGTAAAATTTTGCAATCTTTTTAGTTTCCAAATGAAGTTTCTGTATTTGGGTCTGGAAAGATTCCTCCAAAGCCCAATGTATATTTCTTTTTATCAAGAGGAAAGTAGCAGCTGTCTTTCAGCCAGCTGACTGGCAGCAGCAGCAGCTGTAGATGGAGTAGGACCCACACTGAGGTTGTCTGTTCTAACCTGTTTAATAAAACTGGAAATATACTTTAGGATGATTTGCTAACGATATAAAAGCAAATGTGACCTGAAATTTTAACCTGAACTTTAACAGCCCAGAAACCCAGTTTTAGATCTTTGCTTGTGTGTTTGTCTCTGGATGGATGCAAACTGCCACTATTGGAGGGTCTGAACATGTCAAACAAAAGAGAAACATGCTTTTAGTCTTTGTTGATCAGTAAAAAAATCTGACCTTCAGCTACCAGAGCGTCTTCCTGTGCACTGGAGCACATTTTGAAAACATGCTAAAGCCAAAAGGAGAAAGTAAAGCAGAGTTTTTGCTGCTGGGAGGAGATGAAACGCATTGAAACATGAAGGAACAATGAGAAGAAAATCTGGTTTCCAGGATTTAAACAACTGCTGGTTTGCATTTTTTTTTCCAAAACTGGGTCAGAAAACCAGAAAATTCAACAACTGCTTGTTTCACTCCTGGGAAGAATTGAAGGAAACTAGAGAAAAATCCTGTGAAGCAGAGGAAAACTAAACAGCAGCATTACTCCAACATTTGCCTTAACAGTAAGAGAAAAAACTGTTTTCTTGTTATGTTCAACAGCAACATTTCTGTGCGTACCTGGTGTAGCATAAACTATTAAATATCTGAGGTGTTTGTCATTTTTCCAGGATACACAATGTTTGGATTTGTTGGTACACATGGGAACGCCGGGGTAGGGGATTATCGGAGAGTCTGTAACAACAAACTCTCCTGTAGCAAAGGTCCTGAATAGGCCTCTAATCCTGGTGGGCGAATGATAGCAGCTGAAATGATTTATTGTTGCCTCGAAAAGCTCGAATTTGTGATGAAAGGTTGAGTCAGAACAGATAAGGCAGAAGCCGGCATATCTTGAAATTAGTCCCTGGGCATCCAGTATACCCAGACATCCTACTCCTACCATAACATGATTCAAAAAGCATGAGTTAGGAGGTCTTGAGTCATAATTGTATCTGATTGAGGAGAGATGGAGCAGAGAGACAAGGAATTAGACCATTATGGGCTCAACTAGTTCCTTTGGCATTTAACACCTCCCACAGTGAAACCACTGGTGATTACCGAGATCCCACAGGTATTCTATAGCACTTAGATCTGATCAAAGTATCTTCATTTTGTGTCCTGCGACTCCTTTATGTGTTAATTTGGTCGTTTGTATGGAGGATAAAAAGTGCCAAAATTAAATAAATAAATACAGCATTAAATAAATAATTAAATGTGTAATAAAATAAATAAATATGTCATTCATTAATTAAAACCACGTCACTAATTTAAAGTGCCGCAATTAAATAAAGAAATACAGCGATAAACAATGAATTAAATGTGTAATTCATTAAATAAATAAGGAATTACATATATAAATGTGTCATTAATTTAAAAAAATACGTCTTCATTTTATCAAAAAAACATATATATTTCAGTGTGCATTTACTTATTTCATGGTCCTGTGTCGCAGTGTATCGAAACCATTAAAAGAATCTGTCAAACTCACCCATCAAAGTTACGGGGCGGGGTTAACGCGAATCGAGTCTCTGTAATAGATTTGCTTCACCTTAATGTGCAGGGTGACCAATCAGGTGTTAGATAACCGCCACATTTAATTCATTGTTTATCGCTGTATTTATTTATTTATTGTGGCACTTTATATTAGTGACGTGGTTTTAATTAACGAATGACACATTTATTTATTTAATTCCACATTTAATTAATTATTGACACATTTAATTATTTATTTAATGCTGTATTTATTTATTTAATTTTGGCATTTAATTAATTATTGACACATTTAATTATTTATTTAATGCTGTATTTATTTATTTAATTTTGG
>NW_015151589.1:186833-189438 GCF_000732505.1 Cyprinodon variegatus
CCATAGTTTTGGATCAATATTCTGCTTAAATACCAAAAGGTGAGCAATTTTAGGAAACTAAGAAAGCTCACAGAAACTCTGAAGAAGCATGCACACAGCATCATACGTTCTCCACCGTACTTTACAGTACAAATAAACAACTTCTCCACAAACTAATTTTCTGCTTTATACTAGTCCCACGTGTACGGAAGAGGATTAGGGCCACTGAGGAAAAAAAAAAAAAAAAAAGTTAACTGATTTTTACATTTTATTCTGACTTTCACAGTCTCTGCAGCATCTAATAAAACACCTTGAGTCCTGAGTCAGAGGAGACATGTTTCAATCTGTCCAAGTTTCTCAAATCTATTTCAATTTGAGGGAATTTGAGGGCATACCCTTTCTGCCTTATTATCATTACCTTTCCAATTGAACGCTTGTCGTTTCGGGCTTATGACTGCTGATTGCAGGAAATCAGCCAACGACGATCCGACAAACAGAGCTCTTTTCCTCAATCAAGACTTTTAGATGGCATAGCGGCCCCGGCACTTTCAATCCCCGACCTCACTGATGTGACAGAGATGGGATTTTCATTATGCTTGTGGATAAACAGTATTAGCGCCCCCCCTTCTCATATCCATGCTGGTTACAAAGGACACAACAGTTGCCTTATTCACCAACGTAGAGAGCAGCCAATGAGCAGATTGGACTGACTGAAGTGATAATCCACAGTAAATCATTTCTTGAATATTACAAGAATCAGATTTATAGCCTAAGCTGCATGATGCCGTCTTTGGCCGAAATATGTGATAACATATCTTTGGACACCATACATCTTCATCTTAGGTAACCTTGCATCAAAGCTGGCTGCTTTTTTCTGGCTTATTTCAACAATCCTGGCATTTCATTTCCCTCCTTTGGTATGAACATTAAAAATAGAGCAAATATCCTGAATCCTTTACTTTTTTCTGTCCCTCTACATTAATTTTATTCATCTTTAGTATCTAAATTAAAGGCATACTATGCAACATTTTTCAGTTAATGTATGTGTTCCATAACGCTTTGGATGATTAAATGAGTCATTTCAGGTCGAACAAAGGTTTTCTCAGCCGCCCTGGTCGTCTGTAGGGGGAAATACCGTACTTGCAATTGCAGGAGCCCTCGGCCCGCACCCACAGGCTCAGAAGTCTCGCGAGAGTCGGTCTTGCTTTATGGCGAGAACTGCTACACGCCCCCAGTGAAAGGCAAGCTCGTTGCTAACGCAGTGGCGATTTCTGTGCAGTTATCAAGGCGGAACCAGCGAGAAAATAATATATAAAAACATGCTAAATTTTCAAACTCGAAAAATGGAACAAAATAGCCACTTACCGCAGTAGACATGGTGATTCGTTGCGTTCGCCTGTCTGCTAAGCTCAAAACAACCGCGCCTGGCTTTGACGGAGAAACCAGGAGAACAGCTGAGCATATTTACGACAGCGCACTTTTACTTTCGCCCTCTGGGGGGAGCCTCGCTGGAAAATCAACACCGGTTGCGTAGTATACCTTTAAGCAAAACGCCCAAATAGACAAACAATTTCAGTTTCAGTGGATGGACTCTCAATAGGAAGTGCAGTCGAAAACCAAAATTAATTTTTTGCAAAGCAGGATTAAAAATGGAAGCAAAACTGTCCCACAGTATGATACCACCACCACCATACAGTACAACTTCTGTTTCTTTGTTTCTCAAGGGTTAGGCAGTCTGGAATACATATTAAGAAAATTTTAAATAAGTCCCTTCATCCATTCATCCACTTATTTTTCTGCCATCTGTAGAATTTTCAGTTTGGAAAAATATGAAATTCTGTCACAAAATAATTTTGTATAGAACCTTAGAGCCTCACATGGCTTAAGCTCTGGTATCCGGCAGAAGCCAATTACTCATAGAAGCCAAAGTAATTAATATGAGGGATTGTGAAGCCTAATGCTGCTTCAGCTTGACAATTCTGACAGAGAAACTAGCTCTAATGAGGCGGGCCCCAGGGACTCTGCCTCCCCTTCCTCTCTCTCTCTCTCTCTCTCGACTCTGGCCTTGCTAACTGCTGCCGTCCTTCCGATTGCTGGTGCTAAGCTCAAAAACTGGAACTGAGTCATTCTGAAATGACGACCGGAATGCAGGTGGGAGGCATGGACGGACTGAAAAACATTTTGCACTAAACGAAAATTTAATAACATCGACATCATTTTGGTTTGGATATGAAAAAAGTAAAGAAAATCACTACAGTACAGCCATTTTGAAACCAGATGAGCCTCACAAAGAGACAGCCATGAGGCTGAGTTACTTCCTGATGGATCTAATTTGACCTCTCAATGAACGGCCAGGTTCTGTTGATGAAATGAAGCTTCCGCTGCCTGTGATCCAGATCGGAGCCTAATGGGACTGATTAAAATGTTTACATGGTGCTTCCTGTAGTCTGGATGCTTCCTTTATTACTATATTTATCAGAAAAAAAAAAAAAAAAAAGGGCTGCCTGTTTGGGTCGAGCTAACTGGTCTGAAAGTGAAGGGATTTTGCTCCTCATCCCACAGAAATGTCCTTTCCAGCCACAAAGTCCCAGACCATAAATATTTACACTGTGGTCCAGTGTGTCCC
>NW_015151589.1:189448-190987 GCF_000732505.1 Cyprinodon variegatus
CCTGAGCAGAGTCAACGTTGTATATATAAAAAAAGAAGAAATAGACTACCGTATTTTCGCGACTATAAGGCGCATATAAACGTCAAAATGTGCGGCACGCCCTATGTGTGCTGTTAATGCGGACATTGCTGAGATCACCATGAGAACGTTAAAGGGGGAAGTGTGGGCAAACGAACTTCAACCGCTCGACATCGGTGTGAACCGGCCGTTCAAAGTAAGCGGGATGACCGACGGAGACCACAGTTTTACGAAAAGTTACGCCACCGTTTGCGGATGGATTGTAGATGCTTGGGCTAACGTGTCTGCTGGCACTGTTGTTCAAGCTTTCGCAAAAGCCGGCATCATTTCCGAGGAGCCGCCTGGCACGGAAAGTGACTCTGACAGCGAAGAAGGGGAAATTGGCATGTCTGATTTAGCGCAGCTGTTTAATTCAGAAACAGAGGATGATGACTTTGACGGGTTTGATTAATACTTTGTAATAAATACATGAATAAAGCACAAACATACTCAGGTTTGCTCCCGCTCTATTTTTAAATACGCAGTAGAGGTATTCAAACGTAGTAGAGGATATGTACCGATATATAAAACCCGCGCCCTATAGTCTGGTGTGCCTTATGTGTGCATTAAATACAGTAATGGCACACATGACAGAGACTGCGCCTTTTAGTACGGTGCGCCCTATGGTTGTGAAAATACGGTAAGACTGATGCTTGGTTCAGCGTCATAAAGTAGGTTACAGCTCTTTACATTTGCAGCGGCCCAGTCCCATACTGAGCTGATGAAGAAAAGGCACAAAGAAAAGAATCTATGTTGAAATCAAACAATGTGTCACACATTCAACCTGATACAGTTTATTTAGTTGTTTCTAAGCCTGAAATGAATTTTTGCCCTTAATGAAATCAACAGATAATCATTGTTATTCGCTGTCACCACCTGCTGGCGGTATTAAACATCCATTAACTTGGCAGCTTCATAGACTTTTACCGCTATTGGTTTGCAATATTTTTTAAGCTTTTTTTACGCAATCTTAGACTCTTAATTCCTCCATATTAGAAATTCTGACTTGTTTTGCTACATTACTTCCTTGTTTACTCCTGCGGACACATGGTTTTGCTATGGTAAATACCAAAAACGCTTTCGTTTACCAACACATGGCCCCAAAATATGTCTTAAAACAACCAGTTGTCTGCAAACTGTCAACATCATTGAGGATAAGGATTTGGAAATTCCAATTAGGCCAATTCAGAGGAAATATGGCAGCAGCCTAAAATTCTACATATGAGAATCAACTTTAAGACTAAGAAATATAGCTATGATGGTGGAAGAAACGGTTACTAGAAAACTATTAACAGACCTAAATCCTACCTAGTGTTTTAGAGAGAGAATCTCAAAGCTTTAACAGAAATGTTTGGTCATATTCAGGGTTCAAACTTTATTACTTTAAATATTAAATGATTCCATCCTGTTCAATAAATGATAAGTGTTTTTAATTCAGAGTCATTTTCATTTGAATGTGCTTTACTGGAGGCATCCATGTTT
>NW_015151589.1:192877-194578 GCF_000732505.1 Cyprinodon variegatus
CGCACCGTGACGTCACTGCTGGAAGATGGCAGGAGGGAGGGGCTACTATATTTGGGCAAAAATGGCCGCTCCCAGACTCTGTGATTGCGACGAAAATTATTATTTTACTGATTAACGCTAAATTCATTAAATCACTGCAACCGTGTTAGTTTTAGGTATAGATAATGATCCATTGATTATTCCTTGCTGACCGGAAGTTTCCTTTAAAACCTTAAATATCTGAAGAAAATGTGGAAGTTGCACCTGACTGCTTGTCTTTGTCCTTTAGGATGAAAAGAAAACTAAGAGAAAAATGAAATAAAAAAAAAAACCCCTAAAAACAACAACTTTGAGTTGCTTTTAACAAATACCCTCAATTCACATTTCTGCTGTGTCACAGCTTGAGAAAAGGAAAAGAAAAACGTCGCTTTGCTTTAAAATGATAGCCCGGGGTTTGCAGTTCCATTTGCCTTTTCAGAGATAGGGGCAAAGAACAGAGCACCTCTCTGTGCCGCCGACACTTAAATGGAGAAACGTGCTAAGGGGAGAGTTTGGAGAAATACAGTTGACACTTTGGCATTTGCAGCGCTCAATCTAAAAACACAGCAGTGCAGAAACTTTTAATGAAAAAAAGGATTTCTCTAGTAGCTGCGTCAACTAGTTCTTTCAGACGGGTGATAACTGGACTTGACCACAAGCAGGAGGAAAAGTAGAGCGTTCCAGTTTCCCAGGTAAGGCTTCACTGCTACAGCTCATTTACTCCGATTATATTTAATATTTAACATATTCACGGCACACTTTTGCAGCAATCAACACAGAGAAGGTTCTTTACATAACTTTCTTTAATGGCTGCACCAAGAAATAAAGTCAGCTGCACCCAGACTGCATTCAACTGATAAAAGAGATTTATTCACAATCTAGTCGAGATAAAACTCTTTATAAGAGGCACAATTCGACAACTAAGTAAATAGATGTTTAAAGTGCTTAATGAACTAAAGTTCGAGCTTAAAACATCTCCATTTATAAATCAGCATTGATTGAAAAAGACAATGGTAGTAAAATGAAATGACTTTTTCTTTCTTTCATTCTCAGAGGGGCTGCTTCAAGTGTTTCAACCACAGATGATTATTTTACTGTTTTTTGTTTTTATTGACGCCATTGAGAAATGATGGGATGTGAAGCCCAGTGCGTTCCAGTCTGAAGCATAATGGCTTCATTCTGGTTGAGTATTTCACCATTCTTCTTATCACCACAATTACAGCTTATCTTAAATCGTGAGGTTTTCTGTCACTGAGCCGACTTTTTAACAAAGTGCTGATAGCATATAGGTTTAGGGTTGGGATGCTTCCAGAAGCTCAACAAGATACGTGATTGCACTTTATCAGCAAACTCTACAGTCACAGGAACTGGTTGGAATGTCCAACAAAAAGCCTTAGGAGTATTATCAGCTGAAGGAGGAAGAAGCCCCCCCTTTAAAAGAATGACTGCTTTCAGACCGACAGAAAATTGCAGCTACAAGGACGAGCAATATACCTTCTGGGAAAGAGATTCACTGTTGAAACAAACCCTTTGGAACAAGCAAAATGAAGACTGAGCCCATGGTGACATGAATAATGCACAAAGTTTTAAAGGTGAAGCGTATGGGAGAATTATCCTGCCATAATGCAAGAGCACATAATTTCAATTTGAGAAAAGAATTTCATCTTCTTGCACTCAAAACTT
>NW_015151589.1:195933-207976 GCF_000732505.1 Cyprinodon variegatus
TTTTGACGAGCAACTCTGAGGCGGGAGTTTTTATGGGAGAATTATCCTGCCATAGTTTCAGACTGACGCTCTTATAAGTGGCATAGTAGCACAGGCACACTCAGACAACAATATTTTTATCTTAAATGCAAAATGTTTATATATTGTTTTGGTATAATTACTGGTATAGTGGGTCACTCTGTCAGCTAAAGGCATGTTTTAGAGTCTCTGTAACTGTTAGGTTTATTCAATGATGATTATAAAATGAATGTGTGCTTATGAAACATTTGTGCGAGGGGATGCTCCACTCCTGTCTCATGATTCAATCAGGAGACCATCCTGCCTTGTCATTCTGATGGAGCATTCTGTCTTCATGAACTGATCCATTGTTCTATCAGAACAATACTCTGTTTGTAACCATGCGTCATGTTCTGTTAATAAAATGCTCTGTGGAGGAGGTCTGGTGGGAGACAGTGTGTTTGAGTCTGGGGTTCAACTGTCTCTCCTTTCTGCAGAAATTGTATATTTCAGTTCTTCTTTTGCAAAAACCTACATTTTATGAACCCGACAATAACCCAGCTAACAATTAATCAATTACTAAATTAGTTGAGGATTATTTCAATTATCGATTAATCTGATTGTTTTTTTAGCTGTAATGTTGACGCTTAAAAAAGTTAAGTGTTTGGCATCAAATCCCTGGTGTTTTGTAAACTTTAAAAAGGGTCTTATGGTTTAACTTCCATGCATTTTGCACATAAAGCTTCCCATAAACAGTATTTCTTTAGAAATGTCACACCTCTGATTGAGCGTGCTAAATATTGCCTTACTGTGCCGAGGGCTTAGCAGTGACAGCCCAGTGTGAATACCACAAACTTGGACTACTCCTCATGGACACAATTAAATAAGCTGAGATTTCTTTTTTACTTTTAGCCACCGGTTTTGATTATGTGAAACAAGCTGTCATTTTTAGTCACTAGTGTCTCACAGGTAGACTCCAGAAATATCCAACAAACTGTCAGACATCATGAATGCAATAAATTGGAGTCAAACTCAATTGCAGAAAAAAAAACCTTCCTTTTAGTCATCTTGTTCTAAATAAGATGAAGTGAGATGATGGAGTAATTGTCAATGGTCCCATGATAAACTTTAAGATCTGATTAAATCAGGAAGCGGACAGAAATGTTACCAATTGGGTTAAAAAGCAGCAGTGGGGGCGGGGCTTTTTGATGAAGATCAATTAGAGAGCAAATTTCACACCTATTCCTCTCGTTGTCTACAGGCCACATCTGTCGTCAAGCGTTGAGCTCTGAGTCACACTCACCATCCGGCAAATCCACATCTGTGTCCTGCTTTGTCAGTCAACTTCACCTCTACAAGCCCCCCCCCACATACACACACCCCTTTGCATCCTTCTTGGTTTGGAGCAAAGAGACGGTTGGGATAATGAAAATATGTCGGCCGTTTCTCCGAATCTAATCGGGCGGACACCTGCTGCTGACCTGTGCTCCCGCACTTTCTCTTTAAAGAGTTTACGGAAAGGAAAGACGAGAGGGAGCGGGCTGAGATTTTAAGGAGCCGAGCCTTTGACGCAGGAGGGGAGTGGAAGCTGTTACCATGGAAACCCAACAGCGCCTGCAAGAAGTCAAGGAGTGAATGAGGAGAGGAAATAAGGGGAGAGTAAATGGAGAGACGGCGAGCTTTTAATCAACGGTATTTCTTTCTCATTTCTAAGAATGATTGAAATTAAAAAGCTGCTATGATCCACTAATGTTTAATAGTGCAAGGAGGCAAAAGTAGTGAGGTTCTAAATTTATAGCATGAAAAAATACATAACATTTAAATTACAAAATGTGAAATCAAAATGTTTAAGGACAAATAACTTGATAGCATTTTAAAACCACAGGTGATAACTGATAAGAATTCATAGAATTCCTTTACAAGGATATATTTGTTTCTATTTATTCTTCTGAATTACCTGGAAAGCTGCAGTTTATTGTTGAGTAGCATACATAGAAATCATTATCAGTAAAATATATTTTTAATGAATCTGTTTACATTGTTTTCCGTCTGTTTATAAGTTAAAGTGTAATAAAAATGCCTGCATCAGTTCAGTCACAGCAAAGTTTCTCTGTTGGGACAATAAAGTATCTATTCAATACATACTTTACAGGGAATAGACTAAAGGGTGATTTTCACAGTATAATGGCTCTATGGAAATTATGCAAAATACTTTAGTTCACTAATTTAGCTGAAATCTTTCTGCAGGTTCAGATTCATCTTAAAAGAATAAAATTCCGATCCTCTTTTCAAGGATTCTGGACTAGAGACTTAAAGGAAAAGCCCGGTCATATTCAGAGTTCAAACTTCTGAAAATACGACGACCTTACGTAAACGTATCACCAGAATGATTGACAATTAGGAAGACCACTTATTTTAATGATCCACCCAGAAAATTAACATTCTCTACTATTCCTTTAAGGTTTTTATGATTATATTGGGTAAACGCATTGGATGTAAGGTATGTTTGACATTCCTGAGTAAAGTCCAATTAGGAATAATCTCAAAATTTGACCTATTAACTTCATATTAACGTATACTACAAAATGTTCCAACCACTTCTACAACCCTACAGAGTGGTGAACATGATGCAACTTTAGAGATTTTTTATCTCCTTTATTTTCACAAAGTAACGATTTTGAGATGCTCCTTTAATAAGCAGCTGACTGACAGCTCAGAAAAACAGGCGGAGGAGGGACACTTTGCTACATATGTCAAAAAAAGAGAAAACATTGCATCATCTCTGGTGTGACATGATTCTTTTCAATTTCAGAAAAATGTGATTTCAACATTTAGTGCCATTTAATTGTGGATCTTAACAAGTGTTGCGCCAATGCCATTCTTTGGCCCCGATACCTGGCTGTGCAGTATCGGCCGATACCAATACCATCTGTTTGAAATTGATGTGTGTGTATATATGAAGAACTGCATACTACTTGGATGTAAAATAATTGCCATCATGGCTTTTTCAGGCTGCTGCCTACCTTTGTGAAACAGGAAAAAGACTAAAAGTGAATCCAGAAGAACTTTTTATTGCCTACCTGGAATGGGTGACAATAGTTGAATAATGTTTTGACTCTCAAAATGGTATCGGTGTCCTATTTGTTGGTAGTGCAGTATTCCTGCCCAATACTGGTATCGGTATTGATGCAACACTAATCTTAACCAATAGCATATCTAAAAAAAATGGTAAAATGGACTATAGAGACATTATCTTAGTATAGAATTACTCAATAGTCAAAAACATTGCCCGTTAAAACTACTCTGAGATGTAAATTCTTTTTCTTCAAACTGATTAAACAACTAAATGTAACCAACAACTCCCCACAATTGGACACCGTTTAAACTCTCCCCAAAAAATCTGGTTTAAAGTCTGAGCTAGGATCCCTCTGGATCGGTTCAACCCTGTTGCATTTATTGGCTCCATCCCACAGATGCTACGTAACAAACTGCAGGGCAGCAGAGAGCTCTTAGTCCATTTATTATCCTGATTAATGCAGTCATCAATCAGACATTGGGTCGTTAAAGTGGACCACAGACATGTGATACAATAAGGACACAGAGTGGAGCCAATGACAACTAGCGGGCAGTTTAAATGTTACCCCACAGCTTTCATACGTCTGAAGCAAAACACACAGAGATGCAGACATATTTTTGGTATAAAACTAATTAAAAATAAGAGATAAAATAATGAACAAGCATCAGTATTAAGAGAATTGTCTTTTTTGAAGGGAAAACTTTAAGGGTGTTCTTCTATTATTCTTTAGAAAACCTAACACCATCTAAAGCTTCTTTCATTCCCATTTTGGTAAGGCACAAGGTGATAGTGGTTAGAGCTTTTAAAGGTCAAACTGAGGCAAAGATTTAAAGGACAAGATGCAGCACTGAGTGCTCAAAAGTGCTTTTACTAAATGAACACATTTTTTAGTGAACATGTGGGAGAGCATTAGGTGTTTGTTTTTTCCTTCTCTCTCTTGACCTTCTGTTTGATAACTAACAGTTTCCAAAGCTGTCAAGTCCTGAAATTACAGCACAGTGAGGAGTCAGATAATAAAAATCTGTCTTCCAACTACCCGTTTCCCCCCGAAATTCAGATTAACCTAAGTAACTCGGTGTGTAGCAATCTTAGGTATCATGAGTGGGCTCCGATCTTTATCTCCCCTATCAAATCTAGGCGGATTACCAGACGATAGGCCTGATTTTGCAAGGCTCGGGCTATTAACGCTTTGACCTTGGATTTCAACCAGGCAATTTGTCTAAGAGCTGGCACGGCCTTAGCTGGCCCTCCCCGGCTCTGCCCGGGCGTCACAATTGGTATGAGCAGCAGTAACTCTCCCACTGTCTGAGCATCAGCCTTCAGCCCAGAGAAAAATGTCTTTTCTTTACCACTCAAAGGTTATGTTTAAATTGCTGTGATGAACTGCTTCACATCCATCACCATGAATTTTCTCCGTTCATGTCCCTTTGTCTCCCTTTTATTTATCACTCAGAGGACTTAAATGTGGCCATTTCTTTATCAAGCTGACAGAGGTGCTTTCTCGGTTGTCGGGTGCCGTCCTTATGAATGATGCAAAACTAAAGGATAAAAAAGAAAATAGAATGGTGCATTACAATTTCACATTTTGTGACATCATAACCACTGACTAGTGATAGAACATCAGAAAGTGGTGAATACAAATGGAGCTTGTGGTGTTCAAATGTGATTAACCCCATTAACTGTCACACCCATGAATAAAATTTAGTTAAACTGCTGGTGGTTTGCAGCCGCGGACGGAACAACCAAACCTGACCCGGTTGACGGGGCCGCCGGTGTCCAGGCTACCGTCTCTGGGTCGGGTTCGGTCTCTCAGTCCCACGGGCCGGACCTGCCCTGGAGCTCAAGGCTCAGTTCTGCTGCACTGAAGTCGACCAAAATCCTGGACGGTTTTGAAATTCCCCCCCAGACTTTTTTTTAGGTATGAATAGTAGGACGTTTCCCGGAAAAAGAGGATGTCTGGTAACCTTACCATATAAACAATTTGATGTTTTAGTGTATGAGTGCTTGTTGCTATGATGGGTCTTTGCTCAGAAGCTTCGCTTGTTGTAAACCAACCAATCAGAGCACAGCTCATCTAAATATTCATGAGCATACCATAAAAGGAAGCAAACCTGTTGCTTCATTCTAGGGCTTTTAACCAGGCTTATATTAGAGCTCATAGAACAGCAAATATGCCATTTTCAGCCCAACCAATGTTACACTAACCTGACTCCGCATATCCATCTGGAAACCTTCCGTTGAAGTAATTTTGGGAAGGGGAAATACTGGTTAGCTGATTGGCCTATGTTGGTGATAGACGGGCCAAATAAACCAATCAGATCAACGAAGCATATGACATACTAACAGAGCGACGGCGAAGAGGAGCCAATTGATAGATCAAACTCTTGCCGAAACCAGTCGGGAGAAGAGCAAAAACATCTTTTCCTCTGAGAAAAGCCTCCAGAGCAGTGTTTTGCTCTTCTTTCAGTGAAGAAATACTCTGTAATTCCGATAAAACTTGCTCGATAGCCACGCTAACGCTAGTTTCATCGGCTGAAGCCGCCATGGTCTTTAGACTGAACTGTTGCGCTTCTCGTTGCGTCACACCTCAACCCGCCTCAAAGCCAACGCTGATTGGACGTTCGTTTGGTTAACGGCTCCAAATTTTCTTCAACGGAGAGTCTCCAGACTGATTTGCGAGTGAAACCTTGAAAGCTCGCGAGATCAGAATGGTCTCACAAGGCTAATGTTACACACCCTATTCAGAGACCTTAAGGACCAGCACCAAATACCCTATAGAATTATTCTAACACCCCTTAATTGTAAGGTCCTTCTGGGAAAAATAAAGTAGATATAGGTTTGTACTTTGACTAGGCCATTTGAGGGCTTTGATATGAATAAGGGCATTGGGACTCTGGCTGTATGTTAAAGGTTACTGCCCTGTAAGAAGGTACCTCATTCTTAAATATAATGCAACTACTACTAGAATGAAGGAAGGGAATTATGCTGTTGCCATGGTGACGGTGCGTTCAAGGCAAAGCCGTGTAAGTAAGAGTTTTGACACCTCCATTGACGAGAATGAGCAACTTTTCAAAGACTAATGGCGACGCACAAAGCTCCCATAGCTTGAGGGAAGTTACTGTTCATGCTAGCATTGCTATAGATGTTAGCAGATCATGGCATTAGAAGACGTTGATCATGTAAACAAAATGTCAACATCTGAATATAACTGAAACAGGCTCTAGATTAAAAAAAAAAAAGGGAAAATCACACGGCTAAGAGCAGAACTATAATATGGAGCACAACCTCACAATCAGAAAGCTTTTTGTAATGTTTGCATATTTTTTTAATTCACTGCTGTTACAGATCTGTCTGTATTTTGAATGGGCAACCAAGAACTTCTGCCAAACAGACTAACTCTCCCACGGCTTTGGTTCGAAGTGATGTTTGTATTGTTAGGTTTTCCACCACAAACATTCAGCTCCATCCAAATTCTCACCAACCAAGCTGTCTGATCTCTGCAGAAGAAAGGCATCCCCACAGTATGGTACTGCCACCACTGTGTTTCATTAGTATGTTCAGGGTAATTCAGGCTGTTTTCAGCATAAAGAAATTAATTTCCTTCCTCAGATCTGAGAAACTCTCAGTTCTCACTAGCAGCAGCTTTGTAGAAGGTCACAGGGATGTATTCTTAAATTCCAAAATACTTTTTTTCCTTTTCTTCTTCTGATGTGTTCGGTGAGAGAGGTAGGAAACTGCTTTGGAGAGAAATCCACCTGCTTGCTGCTCCTTGCTTGAAGAACGCACCTTCATTAGTTATTCAGAGGAGAGTTGGCCATCAGACAGCTGGGTCCAATGGGACTTTTAATTCCACGCCTGGATAAGGGCAAATATCCTCTACTTTCCTAAAATATAGCATTTACACACATAGATTTTGCAAAGAATATGGTTTCCAGGGCATACACCATACATAAAGGAAGTTATGAGCCGTTTCTACACATATTTGTTATTTCTTTTCAAACCAGACCCACCCAGACTGTTTGGTGTCAGAGAAACCAAAGATATTGGATCTAATTTCCCTGTAATTTAAAAGACATCTCCTATTTTCATGTGTTTAATTGACCAGATAAGGGCCAGTCTATGGTGATCAAATACATGGGCTTGCCTTTAATTATGTTTCCTTATCTTGGACTTGTTGAAAGAAGCAGAACAGAAGTTCATCAAAAATAATCCAGAAGCCGTAGATTACTGATCAGCCTTTCTGAATGGTCTGATACTGTCAATTAAAAAAGCCTCTGTTACATAATGAGCCTAATTTGAAATTCATTGGGGTTTTTATTCGATATAATTTTTACCTAATATGTGATTTTCACCTCACTAAATAAATTTGAAACAATTTTTTACATTTTTACAGTGTAATATGTCTTTGCAAAGAGCTAATTAATATTTAATCTATATATACATATATATATTTATATATATATATATTTTTTTTTACAAAAAGCATTGTGTTTAAAGCACCAACAAAACATAAACCTGATAAAGGTAAAAGAAAAACACACACATGCAGCATTTGATCCAAACTGCACACCTGCATTGAAGGTACAGCCCTCCAAATCTTATCTTTGATGGTCCACATGACACTTTTAAAACTGCAAGTTCCTTTGAGACTCTTAAAGCAGCGAATTAGGGAAGAAGAATCACAGATCATGCTTGATTTTAAAGTTCAACTTACACACAACTCATTTTTTGATAAAACAGCCCTCCAGAAGCACAGCGATTCTTTAGATAGAAACAAATGACCAAAGTAATCCCCCCATAAGGAGGACTCCTCTAAGACTGTCCTTCAACTCAAAGGCCAAAATTCTCCACCTCATATCAGTGGTTTCTTCTTTCCTTGAGCTTCAAAACAAAACTAGTGATAGTGTGCGGCCATTACTAATAAGAAAAAACATTGTTTTAGACAAAAATATTCAATCATAACCTTAAATCAATCAATTTAAGGCATTAATTGTTGAACTTTTGATCCAGAAGCAAGAAGAAGAAAGATTAGCCAACTAGAATCTCTGATGTAATGAAACTGCCACCAACGTCAACTTCAAACCCACATTTTAACAACACGTTGCTGTAGTGATGTCCCAGCTTTAGCAAACAGAAAGGTGCGTCTCAATAAGTTCAGGAAAGCGGGGTGGAGGCAGGAGGAACAGGGTAACTCACAGGGGACGGTGCGGAGGTACAGGTTGTCCCGGATGATCTGCTGCAGCTCGTGGTCCACTGAGCCTTTCTGGAAACGTAGGTTGAGGTAGCGGCGGAGGTCTTTGTCGATGACGCCCCCTAGAAGGAAAACATCGGTACCATAAGAGTGGCTTCTAATCAAGCCTGTCCCCAAAAAAAGACGTAAAACTAGAATAACCGGGGATCTAAAAGAAGTATTTACAAAGTTGAGCAACTCTTCCTTCTAAGCATTGGATCTCTGCAGCATCTCTATCATTACTATTAGGGTCATAGCTGTTCCTCTGATTAACGCTCCACCTGTCGGTTAAAGTCAAATGTCTTGGCAGGTTTGCAGTTGTGCAATAGTTTATTCTCTGATGATGGTTTGAACATAGTTCTGTGGGAATTCAAGGCTTTTCATACGGTTTTTTAACCTTATATGTTTTAAACTTCATGTTTTCTAGAGATATCTTTCATCTTTATGTTGCTGCAGACATGATTTACTAATGGATTATATATTTGCATGCCACACTTTTTATCACATTTATATGAAATTTTAAGAGGTCTTTATGGCACTGCACACATGCCTACATTATGATTACGAACACTTGCAAGTTTTTATTCTAGTTTTAGTTCTTTTGCTAACTGGATTTCTTTTTGCAATATCAAAAGAAAATAAAGTGTTGAGGAAAGGGAAAAACGTGCAACAAATGCAGCCTCCACATGGTCACCATCTTCTGCAAGCTTCAACTTCAGGAATACACCTCAATGATCCACCACCATGGATCTCTGCAAGGCTTTAGTAAACCTATGAAAACCCTTTGCTCCAGTTCCTCATTTGTCCAACAAGAACCAAGGATTGGTGGAGGCGTTAATTGCATAGACAGCTGGGGAACGTGTGCACTGACGTCTGTGTTTAAATTACCCATGGATTCCCCTCCTTCACTCCTCTGGAGGCTGTTTAACATCCGTCCTTCTCTCCCTCACCAAACAAATCTCTTCCATCCATTTCTGTGAATGGACAACTTAGAACCAGTGGATTCTGCAGGGCAGACAATAACGCAGGGATAAAGGGAGCGACGTGGAAACCGAGGTGAGATAAAATGGACATTAGATTATTTCCCCTTACACAACAAATTTCAGCCATAAAATCCCATCACTGTGCAACGGGGGGCGGTTCTTTTAATGCAAACTCACCTGTCAATCTCATTAACTCAACAGAAGTAAAGACAGACAAGGATGGACGGGGAAGTAGAAATTCTGAGGATGTAGAAATTCTGAGATCCATCCAATCCTCTGCATCCAGGTTCCACAGAGTAACCCCCCCCCAAAAAAAAAAAAAATCTCACAAAAACATACAAACCACAGCCATCAGTCTCAGACAGAAGGCTAAAATAACCTAGTTTGGAAGTTCTGTCATATAGGAGACATGAATTATTTAACATCTGTTTTGTGTGTTTTTTGCACACATTTAATCAACAGCATGCATCAACTTCATTATAATCATGCCAACCTGAATTAGAGGGACTGGCTGCAGCACGTCTGTCAAATCCAAGCAGCGGTGCAACCAGCCTGCTTTACATTTGCATTAGAAAAGAATCCCACGAATCTGCATGCAGAAAAGGTGAGTGCACTCACAATCACTCAAATTACCACAGTGAATGGCACCGCTTGTGCAGCCGGTTCAGAGTACCAGGGTCCTCTCTCTGATTTTTTTTTCCTCCCCGTTTTGTGATGCAAAATAATCTCCACTGGAAGAAATCCGACGTGGTTCTTTTCCTGTTGAAATTTCTACCCCTTCTCCGCCTCAGGCTCCTTACAGAGGTGTTCGGTCCCTCAGGTCCTCAACTCCATCCCCGTTTTGGCCAATCAAGATGCTGCCAGACAGACTGTGAATGGAATCTGCACTCATTGCTCTCCACAGAGAAGAGATGGAGCAAAAAGAGCGCAGCAGAACGAGCGTCTGCAAAGCACAGAGGCAGAGTGCTAAAGAGAGAGAGAGACGGGGATGGAAGGGGGAGAGGTGAGGGAGAGCGACCGATGAAGCGCAGCTCTGCCGATGGGGACCTATCACATTGATACCCTCGTTTCTCCCAAATCCATCCAAATTTCCAGGTCCTTTGTCTCCTCCAATGGACAGAATACGGTACTACATTCATCTCATTCGCCTCTTCCTGCCCTAAAAATACATGTTTGAGTCAAAATTACTCCACTTTTGTTCCGAGTCATCTTATTCGATGCCATAGCAGAAGTGATCATATACCTCAAGGATTTTTGTATTCTGTCTGAAACTTAAAAGCATTTTTTACTATTTGATCTTATAGATGATATTGTAAAGTGAAAAAAAAATGCCACTGATGAAATTCAAAAAAGTGGGGCATGTTTTTTTTCTACAGGCTGCTTCAGTCACATTTAATTCCAAACACATGAATCGTACGACGCGCCTCCAAAACTGAGAAGGAGGAGAGAAAAGTATTTATCAAAGAAGCCAAGAAGCCTTTGGTGACTTTGGGGGAGCCGCAGAGAATCAGGTGACCGGACATGTAGAAGTTGCACCCTTTATAAATCTGACCTTTACTTAAAACCACAAAGTGACTGAATTAAAAGAAGAAATGAGAAGTTTATAATTATTCTTTTTTAATTACTTTCGGTATCAATAGGCTTTGAAGCTTTTTATTTGCAGTTCCATCTAAATTTTATCATTTAAGCAACAAAATAAAAAATATTAAACAGAAACATAACATTTAAGTGTAAAAAAAATTACATTTTCTTCAGTAAATCCAGGTTTAGCATTTATTAGTTTGCTTTGGTGATTTCCTACAGAATGGAAGCCATCAAACTTTGGATTTAACTCATATGTGGATGTTCATCTCATTCCGCCAATTTCAAACCTCACCTGTCTTTTTTTTAAATTTTTTTATATGTCAGAAACAAACCTGAACATGCATCTGAGAGAGAACCCCTACAGACTTCCTTTGCTTCGGCGAGTCAGGGAAATAAGGTTGTAGCAGCTCGGCATTATGCAACAATTATCCCCTGCATCCTTTCATTTTTTCAGCAACAATTAAAGTGAAAACAGTGAAGTGAAATAACAGTAAAGAATCTGGATTCATTCAAAAACGGAGGTGGTTTTTTGGTGTCAAATGAAAGATATACCTACATACGAATCCATATAATGATAATCATTACTTCAAGGTTATTGACTTTAATAAAACAAATAATTATGCAGCCCATCCTTTTATCCATCCATCACTGAAGATAAGAGGTAAAGAAAGCTGGAGGGAACCAGATATCCTGTCAGCAGGGATGTTTTCTAAGTCCTAATCAGGGTTTCTATCAATTTCCAGGTTAGAAACAATACATATTTCCTCCATTAAGTTCAGCTTCTGGTCTGGACGATCACCAAACCTCTAAAGGGTGGTGCATTTAGGAGAGATCACAATCACATGTCAACGTCACGGCAGAGTTATTTCAGTGTGGGTGATGAAGCTCATTTCACCCACATGTATGCGGGCACAATCCATCATGTTTAGACACTCAGAAACCTGTTATACTCAACAGCATCACTCTTCAGCTTATTGTGAGGTTTGCAAAGGTCTTCCTCGACAGAACAACAGATATAGACCCCATCCATATACCGCAAATCAGCAGGGACACTAATTCTGGCCCTGCTTCTTGGTCGTAGCCCAGAATCACTAGGACCAGGACGCTTCCTAAGGCCAATTAACCTGACTCCGCCAGATGGATTTGCTCCGCATATCCATCTGGAAACCTTCC
>NW_015151589.1:209065-210910 GCF_000732505.1 Cyprinodon variegatus
TATATATATATATATATATATATATATCACAGGGGCCCCTAAAAAAGTTTTGAGATTCATTGGGATTAGCAATGGGTGTTATGTAGGTAAAGCTAAGATGATCCCCCCATTATTTCACATGCAGAAATCAGAACAATGATTTTTAATGTGATGGGAAATTTAAGATGGTGAGACATTAACTTTTCTTGCTCCTAGAGAACAAAACAATATTTCTGTGTTTTTTGCAGAGTATGCAAATAGCTATAATGGGAGGCTAAGGCCACACCGCATCAAAGACGAGCTGGAATTTGTATAGAGAAAATCAGCAAAACTGTTGCTATGGTGATACACAAATCGGATAGCCTCTAAAATCAAACCCAATACTGAACAGTCTCCGACTTTTAATTTAATGCAGACAGTACAAAAAAGGTTAATTCAATCATTTCAAGGCCCATTGACTTATGAGTTCGGCAATACTTATATTTACCTTTAGAACCTTTATTCTGCAACATTAAAAATATGATTCCACATGACAAACAGGCATACAGGCAAATTGCAAAGATTTCTACTTATTTACTTCAAAAACCTCTTTTAAAACACATTCATTCAGATGGCTGCCAAGAGAGTTTAAACAGATTTTTGTGATTTGAAAACCCTTGAGTGAGCCGATCACCCTATATTACTAGATGTACATTTTATTTATCTTTAAATGCCCAATTTGACTCTTTTTTTAAAAATTGCATTTAAATGTACACCTTTAAAAATTAATGCAAACACTCACATTTAAAAACGTAAAGCCGCACATGGCACTGCATGGATGCAATTCATGAAAGCGAACATCTAGGGCAATTAATGTAATCAATTAGTCTAATTTTTTGTTTATGAAGATTTAATTTTTGGAAAATCTGGATTTCTTTTTCACTAATCCACTCCTTGGGCTTCCATAGCTTTGAAAGAGGAACATCAGTTCTTTCCTTCTTGTTCTTCTGCATACTCAAATGTAACACTGGCTCACTTTATTATACCACTAGTTGCAAACATTTAGTTTATTATATTTGCATCGTTGTGAAACACTATTATTTTCCCTAAAAGCACATGACTGGAATCAAAGCTCTAAAAAGTAAAAATCTTGCAATAAAACCTACTTTACATTTCTCACCTAAGTTTTTCCTTTCTTTTCTCTTATAGCCTTAAGCCTGACCTGAAGCTCTTCTCACCAGAATCGTTCGGCTGAGTAATGTTTGGGAATACCTTAGGGGTCTTGGAGATAAAGGCCTCACATTGCCTGATAAAACACTTTGCTATCTGTTCGATATCTTTTTTTAAAGAGGCCATTTATTCGAAGTACTTGTTTTTCGAATTTGCATTTCCTGCCTGTTATAATCCAAACTTTCCGCTCAAACTCTTATTTTCACTGAGAAAATTAATATAGCTCAGAGTTAGAAACTCACCCCTCTGTATAAATCCTCTACGAACATAAACCCAGCAACATCACGCATATACAAAGAATACAAGGACACAACACACGAGGAAAACTTCGAGGAAACTTCTATTAAAAACACTATATTTAACATTAACCTTAATGTTTAAAGCTATTTTCTGCCTTGTCAAAATGTCTCCCACAGTTTTTTTTTTTTTTACTTAATTGCATACATAGTCTCTTATAAGAAATAAAGGTTTTAAATACTTTATCATTTTTATTAGCAATCTCATCACAATACTTGGGTTAGGATACAGTATCACGATACTGCATATCGCGATATACGATATCGTTCCCAGGTAATATCTAAATTAAACGCAGAGATTAAGGCCCCGTCCACACGAAGTCAAACCCTGGCCTAAACGCACAAACTTTTCACCAAACCA
>NW_015151589.1:212677-220652 GCF_000732505.1 Cyprinodon variegatus
AATTCTTTATTTAGAGGGGGAAAGCGGGAACGAAGATGTTATGGAAGAGGAAGCCAGGGCGGAAGAAGCTTGGTTTGGTGTAGAAGGCTTCCAGCCGTACATGTTTGAGCCCTTGCCTCGCAACGCTGCCAGTTCTGTTAGCTCTACGCCTGCCGAAGACACAGACGTCCATCCCCGTGAACACTGGGACGCAACACAAAGGATTCTGATTTCGTATTTCAACCGTTGCGTATATTAGCTGAATCAAGATGCTATGACCGAAAAAATTTGATTGACAGATGACCGTTGATATATGATATATAAATTTTCTAAATTTTGGGACAATATCTGATATACATGTTTAAGTCAAAATGATTTGACATTTAAATATGACTTCCCTACAACTTTAAAATAGGAAGTGTTGTCCCCTTTAAGGCGATTACGCCTCGGAACTTCCCTTCCGGTTCTTTTCCTGGGAGCAAGCTATTTGGTTGAATTACTTTCAACTCAAAACTTGGTGAAACTATATAAAAAATGACTAAAACCAGGAGTAAAAATTTATTCCAGTTAAGATCGTTACAGGACAGAGAAACTGCTTGGAGTCGGCACAGCTGTGGGCTCAAGTGATCAGAACGCGATGGAATCCGGAAAATTAGGCCCGAACAAGATCATCTCCTGCTTCTTATACCTCATGAGTCTATGTGTCGCATCAGGTGGATGCTTAGCCGTTCATGCCATCCATGCCCTGACCTTTGTGCCTGTTGCCTCTACGCCTCAGGATTACAGAGAGCTCTTCTTTATCCAGGATGTATCATTAGCCTGTGCTTGTTGTACAGACAAAAAGACCGTCTTCATTAGATGGGCAGAAGGCTGTCCACCCCATCTCATCTGGCAATAGGTAATACACATGACTAATAAAGAATAAACCAGCGATCTTTCATTTCTTTTCAAACCAGAGCCAGTGCATTAACAAAGCAATCTTTTAAAGAAGATCCAGTTCTAGTAATTTATTATATCCATAATCTTCTGGTAAAATTGCACAACTCACAGAAGAAACTGAAAAAGCTGTTTCACAGAGGTGGAAAAAATGAGTTGATCAGAGAGGTGGAGAGTTGAAATAACAGCTACAATAGTTGCATTAGAAATAAAATCTGATGTATTGACCAGTCTTATTAAAAAAGCCATCCAGGCTCTGGTTGTGACGTCTCAGACCGTTTTGGTCCCTAAAAGTGGCTTCAGACGGAACTTTAATCGCATTTTAAGTTTAACACCTGCAGGTGTATTTACATTTGCAAGAGCTGCATGGTTAACAGCTGTAAAAGTAGAAAAGGATCAGTCCGTCTTCCAGCAGTGGCAATGAATCCATTGCTGTCACAACAATAATTAAATGTTTACAGCAACCATTGTGATTGTTGCACACTTTGTCACAATGTTGGACACATCAACCTGATAACCATCGTGGAGAAGAATGTAATGGTGAAGAATCATTTAAATATTGTGCAGAGTTTGATTTAGGATTCAAGCTACTTTATTGATCTTTATTTATGAGATCAGTAAAGTGGTTTTTAATGCTTATGATGATGTCAATCTGCGATTTATCTTTAAAAAAGGGGAATGAATAGGGGAGGGATGCACATTTTATAATAAATGTTATTGTGTGCCCTTTATAAATGGGAACCCTGAAGAGATTAAAGAGTTTATTCACTTTATTTCAGAACATCTGGAATGTTTTTTAAATAAAAGTGCCTGTTATATTTTCTGAGTAGCAGTAATCTTTATTTCTGTATGACTGATTAAACTACAAGCCTTTTCAGATTGATGGGCAGTGAGAGTTTTCCAAGTTCATTGATTGGTTGATCATGTCTTTCTAACTCGGCCTTGAGGCAACATATATCTGTATTCTCCAAAGCAGCACAACTCTGCAGTTTATAGAGATTGGTCAGACTGATGATGATGGATTAGGTGCATTTTATTATCAGCACCCAGACAATACAGTCTCCTGTAATTTCTGTAAAATCAGCAAAAAAATAATCAATAAAAATATAGTTTATCTGGAGGCTTGATCGTTTTTAATAAAACATTGCATGCCATCAGAAAATGTCTAGACAGAGAGCCCTGAGGAAGGTGTCTGGGCTGCCCTAAATTCCCAAAAAGTTGCCTGTTTTTCTGAAATTTCTGTACTTTCTGCACATATGTCATGTCCTTCTGTTTCCAGTGATTTTACACAGGATGCAGCGTTACAGCCCCTCCATCTGCTCCCAGATTAACTCCACTGATGCAGCCATGTGCTGACAGAAGATGATCAACTTTTGAACTCTTAACACACTGTAATTAGGTCATGGGTTTATTCAATTTATTACAATTGTTTCTGTAGATATGTGAACATTAAAATACATGCAAGGAATTATGTTTTTGTCAATGCAATAAAAAGTTTCTTATGTGTACTTAAAAAATAAAAAAACAACAACATTATGAATGTAGGTGAAGGACTAAAAATTGCCCCATTGCACTTTTTTTTCACATTTAAAGGCTCCTGGACATCAAAGTAATTTCTATATCAGACAAAGTAAATATAAAATGATCAACTTATTTTCAAAAGTAAAGAAAAAACTATCCGAACTAACTTTGCTTAATAAATGAATGCTTTGTTTAGTCATTATTTCATTATGATTAGGTATAAGTCTGGCACCAACACCCAGGTCTAATTAAAACCAAACATGAAGCATCAATAATGCACTTAAAGGAATAGTACACCCAAAACATGATTAGCCTTCATTTTCTACTCACCCCCATGCTGAACAACACTCTGGAGTACTTTTTTGATATCTCAAATGCATCTGGAGATCTGGGAGGCTTCTTGCTGTCTGCTGACATTCAAATAATGGATGTCTATGGTGCCCAAGGCAGAAAGGTCCATAAAAGTCCACAAAAAACGTGTCAATATTCCTCCATACTGCTCTTCCAATGTATTCCAAGTGTCCTGAGTGGGTAGCATCCAGAATTTACTCGAAACGAAGTCATTTAGAATGTTTTTAGAGCATAAACAGTAGTGTATAGGATTTCCTGAAAGCGTGCACATGCGCGTTCATGACGCTACGGAAGCCGGCAGACCAAACCAGCGCATTCAGCTCGGCAAAGAACTCATGCTCTTCCTCAACACTGAAGTCCTCAGACATTTTTCTTTCGTTGTTTCTTTCTTTGCACAGGTAAACAGCACATTTCTTCTTCTACGCTTGCATTATTGGCAGAGCAGACGCTGAATGCGCACTTTCATCTGGTTTGGTCTGCCGGCTTCCGTAGCGTCATGAACGCGCATGTGCACGCTTTCAGGAAATCCTATACACTACTGTTTATGCTCTAAAAACATTCTAAATGACTTCGTTTCGAGTAAATTATGGACGCTACCCACTCAGGACACTTGGAATACATTGGACGAGCAGTATGGAGGAATATTGACACGTTTTTTGTGGACTTTTATGGACCTTTCTGCCTCGGGCGCCATAGACCTCCATTATTTGAATGTCAGCAGACAGCAAGAAGCCTCCCAGATCTCCAGATGCATTTGAGATATCAAAAAAGTACTCCAGAGTGTTGTTCAGCATGGGGGTGAGTAGAAAATGAAGGCTAATCATGTTTTGGGTGTACTATTCCTTTAAGCGGAACCCACCTGACAACATGAGGTAGGTTATATTAAGTTCAATAATTATTTTGTGTAATTGTTATGCAACACCCTATATGTTGGACAACAAAACAAGAATATAGAAAATGGAAAAGTCTGCAGATTAAGGTCCCAACATTAAACGACTTCATGAACCCAAAAAAAAGCCTTAAAAGTAGGGATGTCCCGATCCCGATCTTTTCCTATTTTCCCGTGATCGGAGATCGGCTACATTACCTGACTAGTCGCACCTATCTTTACGGCAACTGCCGTAAAGTACCCGCTAGTTACGGTTGACTGTAGTTGCGCAATACAAACCTCCGCGGCGGGTGCAAAGCAAGCATGTCAGAAGTGTGGAAGTATTTTACTGTCGCGAGTTTAGACTGTCCTAAAGCTACTTGCAATGTCTGCAACATGGCAATTTCAAGGGGAGGTAGCAGCAGAGCTACATTTAACACCATGAACTTGATTCGTCATTTGAGGACAAAACATGACAATGAGTATGAAGCGTTTTGTAAAGCTGCAGAAGGAAGAGTTACTAAAGCAAAGCAACAAACGCTGGTTGTTATGAGGAGAGACAAATACTCCAATGAAAATAATAGAGCAAAGAAGATCACAGAAAGGTTGGACGAATTTATTGCTCTTGACAACTTGACTGAATTAAGATATGTGAGTAAGGCATAACTGGAAAGAGCATTGTGGTTATTATAACTAAGTATTCAGGTTTGGTTGTTTAGTTGTTTTTAGGGCTACGTACGTGTTTGTTCATGACTGAAGAACAATCTTAATGATTTTGATCATGTTTCAGTGATCATGCTACTTTTAAGTTGCAGTCTTAAAGTTTTGAGTTCATTAGATTGAATTCTGTTTACTTTTTAAGTTGGATTGACATGTTTCAAATTCATTTACTGAATTGTGACTATTTGTCAATCTGTTTACACCACATTTAAGATGAGCAAGGGCATTTTAAATTTGCTCAGTGGTCAGGGCACTTTATTTTTATTGACTTTATGGCAGCCTATATTAATCACTTATAAGCTAAAGGTGGATCTTGGATAGCACTTTCTAATTGATGATACTGTAATTCTGAGTAAGATCTTTAATTCATTGCATTTACAATAATAATAGTAATGCTTTTTGAGCAAATATTAGTCTAATAAAAAGTTGAGTTACTTGCTCAAAATATATTTGAGTTTTATCAATTTCACTACTAAAGAGAAAATATCGGATCGGGACTCGAAATCGGATCGGATTTGAGGTTAAAAGATCGGATAAGAATCAGAGGCCTAAAATGCTGATCGGGACATCCCTACTTAAAAGTATAGATTTGTACGCATTTATTAACAGTTTTCTTTCATTTTAGACTTTAACACTGAAAAGGGAAAAGTAAATCACAATTCCATAACAGCATCATCACACAATATAAGATGAAATGGCGTATTCCTACTGTTTAGGAAGCCTTTATTGTGCGTTTAGATCTGCAAAGAGGAATTAATGCTATTTCCTTAACAGCTGAGTGAGTTTAAAAATTATTGAGTTCCTCTGCATAAGAAGAAAGTTTGACTTTTAAGTGCATCTAATCTAAATCTGATCTAAAGGACAAAAGAGACAGAACAGCCTGTGGAGAGTCCAGAAAGAGAGCAGCTTGTTCAATCAGAGACAGAGGTAACAGTTAACTACTGTTAGGAAAAAAATCCTGCTCTAATAGAAATCCATTAACTAATTTTGACCTTAAGGTTTTTCCGCTATTTTCAGAAAGCAAATTTTGTAAGACCCAAAGTGAGCATCTGTGGTGCTCGTATTTAATGTTTACTACTGCAGGTAACAATAGCGCTTAAACTCCTTCAGCGCAATTGAGTGGCCGTATTTTTTGTGAAATACTATTTCAACAGATCTTAAACTCCAAACAGTATATCTCGATTTTTGCTGCAGGAGTTTTCCAGAAGGTCAAAAAAACATTTTACCCAAGATTTAAAGAAGTTCATGTTCATTAGCAGTTTTTAATAGATCCTCAACAAGAACCCAATGACTTGGTGCAAGATCATAACCTGACTCCGCCAGATGGATTTGCTCCGCATATCCATCTGGAAACCTTCCGTTGAAGTAATTTTGGGAAGGGGCGAAAATACTGGTTAGCTGATTGGCCTATGTTGGTGATAGACGGGCCAAATAAACCAATCAGATCAATGAAGCATTTGACGTACTAACAGACCGACGACGAAAACACAGGCACAAGCCAATTGATAGATCAAACTCTTGCCGAAACCAGTCCGGAGAAGAGCAAAAACATCTTTTCCTCTGAGAAAAGCCTCCAGAGCAGTGTTTTGCTCTTCTTTCAGTGAAGAAATACTCTGTAATTCCGATAAAACTTGCTCGATAGCCACGCTAACGCTAGTTTCATCGGCTGAAGCCGCCATGTTCTTTAGCTTGAACTGTCGCGCTTCTCGTTGCGTCACACCTCAACCCGCCTCAAAGCCAACGCTGATTGGACGTTCGTTTGGTGAACGGCTCCAAATTTTCTTCAACGGAGAGTCTCCAGACTGATTAGCGAAATCATGAAAGCTCGCGAGATCAGGATGGTCTCACGAGGCTAGCAAGATCAATGCAGCAAAGATTCACTCTCCTTCTGGACACGGCCTTAATCCCCATTTTACTAAACACAAAGACCAAAAACAATAGGTCTTCTGTACTAGAAAGAACTAAAGAGTAGTAATTTATCCTAGCAAAGAGGGGAAACATAAAACTGGGCCAGATATTTACATTAGATGTATAAAAATGCAAAGGAAAAACCAATATTCTCAGGCAATGATTCACAAACATCTGGATGAGATCTCAGCTACTGGAAACTTCTCCACACTGTTAAGATTGATCACCATTGGAGATATTGAGTAAGCCACAACTTAAATCTCTGTTGTAGTGAGCTGCAGCAGTGTCAGTCGATGTGAGATAATTAGAGGATGATTCATTACCATATGAAGACAACTTTCATCAGTGGAAGTGCAGCATTTATGTGTAATTGATAGCAGTACAGGTATTATATCCTCTGGTTAAAATTATCCCGACAATATTAATACATCAGTGGGAGACAGTCTTGTTAAAAAGTATATTATGGTCTCATTTTACGCAAACTGGTCTCACTATTCCAGATGGTGCATTCAGTGCAGTTAAAACTGAATGCTTGTTGTAAGGCATTGTGGAGTAGTTATGGTTTCTTGCTGATTTGAGTGTTAAATTGTGGATTTTTATATTTTCAAAGCACCCTTTTTTAACTCTGCAGAGTTGCATCCAGAAAATGAGCTTTATCATAAGAACAGGTAATCATTTCTTGTTTCAATAGGGTTACATTGTGTTGGAATTATAACAGCTTTGCAAAGAGATTGATGCTGCATTATGAATGGCTATAGAAGTGGCAATAGAACTTTAGTTATATTTTTAGTTTAGGTATATATGTTTTTGTGTGTACTTTCTACTGTAAGAAAGAACTGAAACTGAATTTAAGTTTGCATATATAGTAATTATTGTTCATAAAATGATTAAACACATTACTATCTTAATCTTGATCAGGATATAATAGAAATTGGATAGGAAATACATTAAGAAAAACATTTTGTCCATCAGGCTACATACACTCAACAAAAATATAAACTATTTGGGTTTTGCTTCCATTTTTTATCAGATGAACTCAAAGATCTAAAACTTTTTCCACTCAGATATTTTTCACCAACCAGTCTGTGACAGTGAGCACTCCTCCTTTGCTGAGTTAATTCATCCCACACAGCTGTGCCTTACAAGGATGCTGATTAGACACCATGATTAGTGCACAGGTGTGCCTTAGACTGCCCTGTGCGAAGTTGCTGGATATTGGCAGGAACCGGTAGACCCTGTCATATTTGCAGATCCAGAGCATCCAAAACATCCTCAATGGGTGACATGTTTGGTGAGTATGCCGGCCATGCAAGAAATGCAACGTTTTCAACTTCCGAGAATTAGATATAGATCCCTGCAACATGGGGCCGTGCATTATTCTGCTGCAGCATGAGGAGATATTCTTTAATGTAAATTCCATCAATAAAATGCACTTCTGTTCTTCGTCCATAACCGACGCCTGCCCATACCCTAATCCCACCGCCACCATGGGCCACTCAATCCACAACAATGAAATGATAAAACCTATCACCCACACAACACCATACACGCTGTCTACCATCTGCCCTGAACAGTGTAAACAGGGATTCATCCGTGAAAACCCCTCCAATGTTGCCATACCCCAGCGAATTTGCCCACTCATGTGGGTTACGACTAGGGGTGTAAATAATAATCGTTTTGTATCGATGCATC
>NW_015151589.1:221372-225241 GCF_000732505.1 Cyprinodon variegatus
TCCTTTTTTTCAACAATTGAAAACATTCCCTCAAAATTCACATAATGACATGCATTCAAAATGCAAGTCATCCACTCCAGGGTCCAGACAGACCCTGCCAAGAAATCCTGTTGCAACCACTCTAACATAAGGCAGCCTGGTCTATTTGTAGGTTTACATCGGTGTTAATCGTTCCAAAAACTGGACTCTGGTACAGTTAGAAGTGTTTCATTGGTTCGGTGTAAAAACACTACAAACAACCCAATGTACTCTGTTCAGTCAATCATCTAAACGAGAAAAAGCTTCAAAAAACACTGAATTCAAGAAAGAAAGCAAGTGATTAAGAGCAGCTCTGGAGGAGCTGCAGAGATTCTAGCAAATGTTTATCACAGACTTCACAGTGTCTGATATAAAAAAGCTCCCTATAGATTAGCATAACAGTGCTCTATATATAATTTTTTTTATGCATTTGATATTATGTCAACAGCCGCAAAAAACGTACAGCAACTCTTGAGAGGATAGTTGTTTTTGTTCTCATCTCCTTTGTGTGTACCAGAAACATAACATGTCATAAACTTTTTTTTTTGTTTTTGATTCATCTTATGTGGTCCCCTCCCTCTGGAATAGTTTAATGTCACCCAGATGGAGAATAAGCAACAGCAGCTGTTTACAGCAATCTTCCCCCCAGTATTAGCATACCCCCAGTATTAGCATAACAGCATTAAGGCACGTTGTCATCCCCAATCAACCCAGGGATTAAAAAACAAATGACTGCATGGAGACGGGAACATTTATGATAATAAAAAAAAAAAAAATACAGTGTGTTTATACAGTAAATCAACTGAAAACACATTAATATTGATCATAAGTACAACTACAATATATATGAAACCTAAATAGTTTAAAACTCCTGCATTGATTTATCATCAGTCAGCTGGAGGCGGTGAAATGACAGCATGGCTTATAACTCTAAGAAGCACCTTTAGGGCATACATAGCATTAAAACACATTGTTTACGTAAGTGAGAAAATCGAGGGAGCGCCAGCAAACAGCTGTTAGGATAATCAGGCTAATTAAACGATCAGGATGAGTTTCAAACCCTTGCCAGTTTCAGCAGACACACACTAAGTTTAGTTGATTAGTCTTCAATGAACACGTGCAGCGTGCCAACTCTGTGGTGAAAGTGCTGGAATCTGCAAACACCGACTGGGTTTTCAGATGGAGCACATGTTCACAAAAGACTCAGATTTTATTGTTTCTAAGCTATTATTTGTGCTTTTCTAAAAAAAGAAAAAATCCTTGGAATTTAGTCAAGTGTCCTTTTAAATGTGTATGACTTTACATACAATTTTAACATTATTTGACAAAATTTCAATGAAACTGAGGTAAACCTGCGGATATTTTTAAGGCAACAACTCAAACCAGCTGCTGCTTTATGTGACATCATAAAATCAAAAGAATACAGCGGCAAAGGCATCAGAAAAGAGAGTTTTAAACTTCCAAAATTTCATACAATTTCCATATTACCCGAATGATCCAAATTCATCTGTTTAGCAATTATTTTCTGACAATCATACATATTCTGAAGATGAAACATCAGTTTTCCCAGTGTGATAAGTTGCCTACCAACATGTAAAGGCCGCTCAGCAAGGAAGAAGCCATAACTCCCAAGGCATCATAGATCAAAACATAATTTATCATGCAAAAGTTTAAAAACAAACCACTGGATGATGAAGATGAAGATGTATCGCTTCCCGTCCAGGAAGCTTTCTCAATTCAAATGTCTGTATCTGCAGTGATTTTGAGTCTTTATATAGACAAGGCCTTGTATTGCTTGGAAACATGCAAATTAAACAGACAAGCGGGTCATTTGGTTCCATTGTTAGCCTGTAATATCTGAAACCTGTCTATGATCCTGAAGGTCGGTCGTTAAATGGGGGGATTGTCTCCTGTAATACCTGAAATGACTACAAAAAGAATCCAAAAGACACGCAGCAGAAGATAGCGGTGAGAAAACGCAAAAACATCACAATTAGGGGTGTGCAAAATAATCGTCATGATGATGCATCGTGATTCTAATTTTCGTGATCTACTGCATCGATTCTTGACGTCAAGTATCGATGATTAATTAGAAAAAAATGAATAGATAAAATTGCATGAATGGTTGGCGAACATCAGCCAAAAAAAAGTGTAATACAACTTCCAGTCCAGTCGGTGTCGCTGCGGATGTGTTGACGCACGCTGCCTTGTGTAACAAGCATTTCCGGCTGCGGGATACTGCGCCGAGTCATTCAAAAACAAAACACGGAGGAGATTGAGAAACTCTGTGTTCCGATGTTTGGAAGCATTTTGGTTTTAAAAACAAAGGTAAAAATAAAGTTGATATATTGTTACAGCAGTATTTGTTTTCATGGCAACACCTCCAAAAGTCATTTCAAAAATACAGCTATGTATGAATGCATCGCAATAATTCAAAAATCGTGAAGCATCATGATAGAATCGCATCGTGGCATGTGAATCAAGATTCCAATCGAATCGTGACTTCTTTGGCAATACCCACCCCTGATCACAATCCCTTACATTGAGTGTCTGAAAAACTCAAGATGATTTTCTCCAAACACAAGATCCCAGTACATTTCAAACCAAACCAAACCCTTAAACAGAGGCTAGTGCATCCTAAAGATAAAACCCCCAGACCCAATATGAGCGGAGTGGTATATGATGTTCAGTGCAGCGAGGAATGTTCTGATCTTTATATTGGAGAAACCAAACAACCTTTCCACAGACGCATGGCCCAACACAGAAGAGCGCCCTCCTCTGGACAAGACTCTGCAGTACATCTACACCTTGTGGACAAAAGACATTCTTTTGAGGACCAGAATGTTCACATTCTGGATAAAGAAAAAAGGTGGTTTGAGAGGGAGCCATCTATGTTAAGAGAGAAAAAACAACTTTAAACAGAGGTGGTGGACTCAGATTCCAGCTTCCAAAAACATACAATTCAGTTATAGAGATGATCCCTTCAACGTATCACCACATCCCCCACCCCATCACAGAGGAACAAAGCACCTACCCGCTCCAGCCGGTGAACAATACCTCCTTTAACGACCGACTCTTAACAATCATAGACAGGTTCCAGGTATTACAGGCTAACAATGGAACCAAACAACCCGCTTGTTGGTTTAATTTGCATGTTTCCACGCAATACAAGGCCTTGTCTCTATAAAGGCTCAAACTCACTGCGGATCCAGACATTTGAATTGAAAAAGCTTCCTGGACGGGAAGCGAAACGTCTTCAAATCTTGAAAACCAAGTCCAGTGGATTGTTTTTAAACTTTTACGGAATGGCTATGACCTGGATGACTGATAATCTTCACAACAGAATTTATCATGCAAATAAGGGAACAATCTTTTGTTACATTTTATCTGCGCATGACTGGAATTACAAAGAAAAACAAAAACATTTTTTGATTCAAAAAAGGTAAGAGTGAAACTGGAGAGAGAACTTTGTCACATCCAAATAAAATCAGTATTATGGAGAAAAAGTGCAACAAAAAGACTTTGCAGCTGTGTAAAGTCAGATAACCGTGCAGCAGTAAACTGAAGCAGCTTTAAATCCAGTGCAGCTGGAACAAGGTGGTAGTTGAAAATTGGCAGAGCTGTACATCATTTATATTACTCACACAACATGTAGCATGAAACTCAGCTCAGATCTTTGTACTTTTAAAATTATTATTTATTATTATTTAAAATTTAAGCTTCAAATATTTAGTAAAAAATGTAAACTTAGTGGTTTAAAAAATTTATTTATGCATTTTTTTTTATAAAAAAGGAGGGAATCATCAGGGGTATTGGGTTGCACCATCAACATTATAATGCTAATTCTTATG
>NW_015151589.1:225746-226361 GCF_000732505.1 Cyprinodon variegatus
TTAATGTATCAATATTTTTTCCCTCGTCTTTAGAAGTTTTTAAGTCTGTAAAAAAGAAGTTTTTGAGGAAGAAGAAGAAGTAGTATTTATTTATTTATTTTTTTAGACTTTAGAAACTCAGAAGCTGATCAAATATCAGGTCAAATATCGGTGGGGTGGCCGATGTCCGATATTCAGTTTTAAGGCCGATACCGATAGGGGGCCGATTATATCGTGCATCCCTATATAGAACTTTATATTTATCAAATATGCATATTGACTGAAAATTATTGTTTGGAATTATCTGTAGTGCAAAGAGTGCCCCTTACTGAATTTGTGTGCACACTAGAATGTTTTGATGATATATATTGAGAAAATGGTTTTATTATTCAGGCCAGGTGTTGATGGCGAGCAGAGGGTCCAGGCCTAGAGCCCAAGAAAGATTGCACTTTTGGGTGCATGAAGACTTTGGATCTCCTGCCAGGCTGGTAGGAGGCTCCTTGCAGCCAAAGAACAATTTTGTTTTCACTCTGCTCTGACTTTTGTCAATCCATGACCTGCACTGTACCAAGCACTTTAAAGGGAACTTGCTTGGGAACTTTAATCAACCCCAGCTAGGGGTGAATGAACTGAAGG
>NW_015151589.1:231323-239004 GCF_000732505.1 Cyprinodon variegatus
TGCACTGTACCAAGCACTTTAAAGGGAACTTGCTTGGGAACTTTAATCAACCCCAGCTAGGGGTGAATGAACTGAAGGGATGTGGTTTCATTAATTGTGGAATTGATAATTTTGTTTTTTTTTCTCTTTTGCATATTTTATATGGCCATTTGGATGTTTCACTGTTGTTGTAAATATGTATATAATTTTCCTAACTATAAATACAAGGCACTCGCAACTGCAAATTTCTCGTCTCTGTCTGCTGTTTCATGAGTCGTATCTATCTTCTGAGAAGTAGCGTATTGACCTTATTGGTTACAATCCATTTGCATTCAATAAAATATACTATACTGTTTTTTTTTTTTGTTTTTCCTTTACAGATATTATACAGATAGTTGCCTATTTAAATCATATAAACTACTTTTGTCACCTGATTGTATTTTCTTTTCTTTTTTTTTTTTGGTCCATTCTGAATGATTTTTCCACACAAATGGCACTACAATACATCAGCAGAAGAACTCTCAAACCAGAGCAAAAGAAGAGGTAAAACTTCACCTGAAAAGTAAAAACTTCTTTAAAGGGATCATAGAATGATTCTATAGGGTATTTGGTATATTTGCTGAAAATGGCATATTTGCTGTTCTATGAGTCCTAATGCAAGCCTGGTTAAAAGCCCTAGAATTAAAAGACAGGTTTTCTTCCTTTTAGGATATGCACATGAATATTTAGATGAGCTGTGCTCTGATTGGTTGGTTTACAACGAGCAAGGCTGCTGAGCAAAGACGCATCATAGCACTCACTCACAGAAACATCAGATTGTTGATATGGTAGGGTGACCAGACGTCCTGTTTTTCCCAGACATGTCCTACTTTTTATACCTAAAAAAATGTCCGGAGGAATTTTAAAATCGTTCGCGGTTTTGGTCGACTTCAGTGCAGCACATAGTCGAAACACACTAGGCATTCGAACAGAGCCGTCAGCCTCGGTGACAGTAGCCAGGTAAGATGCGGCCCCGTGCTTCTCCCCGCCTGCCTTACCGGAGGAAGGGATCTGAGGACGGGCAGCTCATGGTTCTCTGTTAAGGTCCGGTCCAGCCAGCGGCTTAGAAGTCGGGGCGTGACAAAAGTATAGGCCGGAACCAAATAAGGCAACATCCCAGAGTTTACGTCAACTCCGGGCTTCGTTTGGATTCGCCCATTTTATGGTGGAAGTTTAGAATTGTGAGATTTGCAGAGAAAGGAGCCGTTGATGGGGTTTGAACTTTCCAAACGTCCATTTTACCCATTGAACTATCCTTATTCATCTATGATAAATGAAACTCTGTTTTGCATTCTATGACCCCTTTAATGTAAAGTGTTTTTAAACACTTGTTAAATGAGGAAGTTATGTCCCCTAAAAAAGGCTGTTGCGCCCCGGGGGCTTCCTCACGGTTCTTTTCCTGGGAGCAAGTTATTTACTACTCTTAACTCAAACTGGGTAAAACCATATAACAAAGGACTATAAAACAGGAGTAAAAAGTAACAGAGTTTATTCCAGATCAGGTCGTTACAGGACGGAGAAAATGCTTGGAGCTGCACAGCTGTGGGCTCAAAAATCACATCCGCGAGCGTCCGGCAAAGATTGAGCCCTGAACAAGGTCATCTCCTGCTTCTTATAGCTCATGAGTCTATGTGTTGCATCATGTTGATGTTTAGCTGTCCGCATCAGAAACTGAAACGCCATCCATGCCCTGACCTATATGCAGCTTGCCTCTATGCCTCAGTGTTACAGATAGCTCTCCTCTATCAATCCGGCTCTAAGATGTGCCCATATCCTGTGTATTCTTAAAGACACGAAGGCCGTCCTGATTAGATGACCTCCGTACACACAGTGACATCCACCATGTGAAAGAAGGCCTTCTACTCTGTCTAATCTGGCTAACAGAATAACAATGCACATGATGTATAAATGATAAACCTAACACACTAAAAACTAATATTAAAGATATAATCTCTTAAATACAATGTTTTCTAAATGTTTACAGTTTTTTTTTTTTTTTTGCGAATATGTTTTAGTTTTATTAATCCTCAAACAAGTTAAGCAAATTAGATTATAATAATTAATATATTTAAAAAAATTATTTGAACACCATACTTCCAGAATAATGGAACATTTTAAGTGGAAAATATAAAAACACAATTTCAGACAAACTGTCAAAATGTATTCATTTTCACATTTTCATTTCATTCTCTCTTTTCACCCCATTTCAAACAAACCACAAGAAAAAATCCCCTCGGTATTATTGTGCTTGGTTTCTAAAACAAGCGCAGCATCTGTTGCTCCCACAGCTGATTACAGACTGGACCCCCCTTCTGTTACTTTCGGCTGACCAGCCCCAGCTCACTCATTGCCATGGAAAAATTAACTCTGCCCACCAGCTGCCTTCTCGTCTCTGTGTGTTGTTGATGTGCAGCATCTGTCTCCGGGCAGGGGGAGGCTTGCTCCATTTGAACCTGGGATTGGGACCCCAGTAGGAAATGGAATGCCTCCTTCCTAAACCATCATGCGGTGGACTGATGAGGAACAGCATGGCAGAGCAGCCTGCTACCTCACATTAACGGAAGCTGCCACACATCCAAACACATGTGGCGCAATTCAGACCCATCAACATTTGATTTAGCTGCTAGGACAACAGTGAAGTTGGCTGAACCTCTACTGAACCTGATTTTGCAAATAAAGCACGTGATTACACAAGGTGCCCCTCACATCCAGTGAACAAATTATTTGCATGCATGAATGCTAACTGGGAGAGAAGCAGCTGTGATTTGCATGCGAGAACAGAAGGAAATGAATACAGATAATCAACCTGCGGTAGTATTGATGACTTTAACCACAGAGGGAGCAGATTTGGGGCAGAAAGTTAACAAGCTTTCTGTTTGGGTTTTTCAATCTGAAAAAGTATTTGACTTTAAATCAGCATTTAAAAAGGTTTGAATAACTAGAAAGAGATTGATTTTCATGTCCTTGCTTCCATAGTTTCTTCATGTTTTGTGTGTTTGGACGGACGGACGGACGGACGGAAAGAAATGTTTTCATTCCGTCTATCCGTCGTTATGCATCCTTCCTTCCTTCCTTGATCGCCTCTTTTTATCCTCCCCCTTTTTTGAGATATTCTGTAACTGTCATTTATTGATAGTCATGCAAATTCAATTTAACTTCAGCTGTTGACATCTACTTTAGTACCATTCGCAGATAAGAGAATATATTATAATACCCTCAAAAATAAAGCTGGAATGATCATACTTAAGACCATAATCTAAGTAATTATCAACCAACAATATTGCAAAAACAGGGAAAGCCTGAAAGATTTGTTTGATTTTTCTTCTTAGCACAGCTTATTAGATAATTCCTCCTTTAGTAGCTCATAAAAACCTTACTTTAAATGAATCCATTGTGCCAGAGATTGAATGTGCTTGACTGAAAAGGTTTCTGGGAATGTTAGAAGTCTGGAACCCTCCATCATAAATATGCTAAAGTAAACAAAAGGTCATTGCACTAACGTCCATTTCAGCTTATTTTAAATTCTCTTTCTCTACAAACACACATCTGCATATTTGGCAGCTGGAACGACGTAGACATCAATAGAGACTATTTGCCGAACTAAATTTGGCTGCCAACATTGATCCAACTGGCAGTTTCACCTAAAAGTCATTTGCAGCAGTAAAGGACCAAAGCTTCCTTCGTTTTGCATTTTAAAAAACACCAATTTAGGCTCAACTTAGTAAAAAAAAAAAGGCTTTTCTGTGCATCACGTTTTTTTATTCGCCTGAATATTCTTATCAAACCCTTTTAAAGAAATCTGCCTTGTAAAGACCAGTACATTAACCATGGGGTTTTAATTTCATTATGTGAGGTTTTTACAGCAAGAAAATGATCTTTTGTTCTGCTTTTTAAATTCTAAATCAGCCCCTTTCTGTAAGTCTTTGAACCAAATGAGCTCAGGCCATTACCCGTCTTTGTTTCTTCAGCGGTCAAAGGGATGAGTGCGGTGTGACCAGTTAATAACACATTAAGGCAAATCAAACTTCAGGAGCCTTCACTCTGTGAGCACAGCTCTGTAATAGCTTTCTCTTGTCCTTTCAGGTTCTTTTTTTCCAACATTTCAACCCTCGCTGGGTCTTTTCACCTCACACTTCACCGACTGTCCTCTTTCCTCAACTTATCCTTCTTTTCACCTAACTGGTCTCTATATTTGTGGAAACATTTGCATTTTTAAAAGGCCGTGCATCTTTATTTAAAGTATTTCCCATTTCAGATTTGTCTACATCAGTGATTTGGAAACTTTTTTGAGCTGCGGATATTTTTTTTTAAATTTACAAAATCAGAGCATATACAGGAATGAGTAACTCTAATTTAATACTCTTTTAATGCTCTTAGAAATAATTTTAGTGCCATCAACAAGTACCCATGACTCTATATATATATATATATATATATATATATATATATATAAATACATACATTAGGGGTGAACGATTCACGGTTTCGTGATCACGGTTTTCGGTTCGGTTTGGTATATGTTGATTTTTACACCGAAATCCCATAGAAATTAATGAAATTAATGAAAAAATCGAAAAGTAATTATTTTTAATGATCTGCGGAAACCCTAGATCATTTCCGCATGTTTTGCTGCTTTGAATTGAATCATCTGGCGCATGCCCTCTACGATCTCCAAGGAACTCAGAGCAGAGCGGACGGGAGCCACAGTGGAGGCTGTAGGCTTTGCTTTGAGCAGCCGGTCTGGAGCGCAGCGGGGCGGAGCGCTGACGGAGTATGTGGGATTTCGGGGTTAGCCTGACATGTTGGTCATGTTGCTGTTAGCATAAACAAAACGTGTTGCACAATGCTTGCACACTGTTGCACTTTTATCCACAACTTTCTTTCCGCCGTAATCGTAGGTCACTCTAAATGGAAAGTGGTCCCATACAGCAGACCTATAAAGTGCTGCTGGCGCGTCTTCCAACTCCTGTTCTTTCCCACTCGACACACACACACAATTCTCCATAACAACTGATTTTTTTTCCCTGCTACGCCCGGTTACGCTGCTTCGCTTCTTCTTTTTCTTGTCTACTACTGGTGGTTGGTCAAGGCATTCCGTGAAAGCTGAAGAGACATAAAAATGACACCTCCTCCTCACGAGTATTCAAATGTGTGTCAATCACCTCACGCATTGCAGCAATGCAGTTTAACTGTAAGCAGGAAGACCTAAAGGTTGCCTTGCTGCACATGTTGTTGCCAGAGCTGCACCTTTAAATGGAACCCGTTCACCAGCGCTTGTAAGCAGGTTTTCCTTTCAGAGTCATATATATAAATTTTATTTATATTAAGTTTCTTTTTATAGACCTACCTACTCACTTTTGAGATCCTGCATAACTATTAAAGGAAAATTCCAGTCAGCAAAGAATAATCAATGGATCATTATCTATACCTAAAATGAATCTGTTTGCAGTGATTTAATGAATTTAGCGTTAATCAGCAAAAAAAATAAAAATAATAATTTTCGTCGCGATCACGGAGTCTGGGAGCGGCCATTTTTGCCCAAATATAGTTAGTAACCCCTCCCTCCTGCCATCTTCCGGCAGTGACGTCACGGTGCGGTAAGCCTAGCGCCATTCTCCCCGCTTTACAAGCTAAATCAATGGGAACTACTGGATATAGCTCGTTATGACAAACACCAGATACAGCACTGGGACTTGATCAACAGCCGATACCGCACCGTGACGTCACAAACCAGTAGGTGGCGGTAGTGTCCTTTGAGAAACATGGATGCCTTCAGTAAAGAACATTCCAATGAAAGTGAATTAAAATCCTTTATTGAACAATATGTAATAATTTCATACTTGAAGTACTTTTAGAAGTTTGTATTCTGAATGTGACCAAACTTTTCCTTTAAAATTCCTTACTTGGATCGGATTACATCAAGTTATAATCATTGTGTCAGGAATCCAGTTTGTGTGGTCTGTTTTGTGTTTGTCTCTTCCTTCAACACCAGGTGGCGCCCTGTCCTCGTTGGTCCTCCCTGCACACCTGCGTCTCGTTGGATCATTATCTGGAGGAGTACTTAAGCAGTAGACTGTCACTACCTCGGGTCCAGAGTGTTTGCCAGTTTTGGGTACTCTAGCCAAGCTGATTTTAGCTGAGTCTTTGTTTTCACTGAGCCTAACCTAAGTTTTTTGTCTTTGCCTTTTCGGCAGGAAACCTTCCTGCAAGCTGGATGTTTGGGCCTTCTTCCCCTGGAAGGATTGTTTTGAGTCTCACACTGAGCAGGGGATTCACCTCCAAAAGTTCCATTCAAGTCCTCCTAGATTTCCAAGTGACAGTCCGTTCCATAACTCCTCTGGGTCCAACGAAAGTCTACCTGTCCGTTCTCCAACGAGTCACCCCTTCACTAGATCAACACACACTGACTGGATTTGAAGCGAGAGAAACCCCGCCCCCCAAACGCGAGTCCCTCACTAGCATTATCCTTATGGCATCCAAAATTTGCATGGTCCCTGAACTAATCATTGTGATATCCCCTCCAGACTATGTAGTTCCTGTTCACCAGCTCTCTGAGTTCCAGATCCAACCCCCTCTACCCTTACACCAATAAACCTGCTTAAACCTTTGCCTTGCTCTCTGAGTGGTTCTCTGCATTTTGGGTCAGATCCTTAAATAAATCATGACACATTGAAAAAGAGCTATAAGTAAGTGAAATGATAACATTCAAAAGGACTCAATTTATGTAATTATATGACTAATTCACAGATCTTTGATTAAATAAATATTGTGGCTTTATTCAGAGAACTGTCAGTTTAAACCTTGTTGGCTCTCTGTTGATGCAGAACATCTCACTGAAGCTTTACAAATGATGCAACATATGTGGTTTTCCTGAATTTTCTTCGGAGGCTTGGATATTGAGTTGCACAAAAACAGAACTCATTGATATTAATGGGTCACTGGCTAGTGGCTGAGCGTTAACATGTCTGTATTTACTTATCTGGATTGTCAGATATACAGAACACTGTTCCCATTACACCGCGCAGGGGCCAGTTTAATTGAACTAACCCAATCAGAGCGTTGCGGTCTGCTGAGCTCGGCAGCGCCGGTAATATATGCAGATGGAAGATTAAAAAGGTTTGCAGCCGGATCACAAGTTGCACATCCCACAGTCACTGCTACGTTTAGCCGTGCTGGCAGAGAGGAATCATAGGAAACCGTGTAAGCGCCTCATGTAGAGCAAACAGGGCTGAGACGATATTCTGTGTAAATGTTTCCTCAGCAAGTGTAATGAAGTAAAAGACGTGCATGTGCGAAGCGAGCTGTTGAATATTCAGCTCAATTATGTTTTAATGAGCTGCGACAATGTGAGGCTCAGAGGGGAAGTATTTGTGAAATATTCGCCTGAAATTAAATTTGAAACATGAAGGAGAGCTGCAGGAGGCCTCAACAGAAATATTTGGTTCGACACACACAGAAAATCATCCAAATTATCTTCCTACTCTTATAAAAAGGCTTAGATTAAAAGTCAGACAGCAATCAGAGATTTACTCCATCTTATAAACTTCTTCACATTGTGACCTATTCTAATAAATATATATATATCCCTTATATAGGGACAAGATAAATGTAATAACCAGTGAATGATTTCCTTTATATTTCCTAATTATGCCTTGCATTACAA
>NW_015151590.1:0-1260 GCF_000732505.1 Cyprinodon variegatus
AAAACTGCGGGACTAGTTAGAGTCAGAAAAATTTGAAGTGAACAACAATAAGTGGGAATGCATAAGCATTCCCACTTGAATAGGATAAAAGCTTTTATGTCACAGACAGAATTAATCTGGTTTCATATACCAAAAAATATTTTTAAGAAAATCAAAGGGTTGGATTTCGTACTGAAATATGATTATGAAATTAAAAAAGTGCCTGTCAAATTATCTGAATTTCATAAACAGATGTTACACTTTTGGATTTTTTCACAGGATTTTACTCCACATGGCTCCACACTGTGGAAAAACCGAACTATAATGATAAACAGGAAAACAATATTTTAGGAGTTTGGTTTGAAAAAAGGTGATCTTTGTTACAGGTCTAATGGATGAGCATGGAAATTTCTTATATCTTAACACCTTTAAAGAAAAATTTGGTTTCCAATATTTATATACAAAATTCAACAAAGTATGTAAAATAATACCTGCTGCTCTGCTGCATCTAATACGAAGCACACTCTCTCAGTTAAATATACAAGCAGTCTTGCCAGAATCAAAAATTGAGCAATTGCCTATTAGAGACAAAAAATGTAACAACCATTTTATGAGGATAGCCTTTAAATGTAAAATCTTTTATAACTTTACTGGAATGACAAAAATTAAAATAATTAATGATTCATGCAACATAGGAAAATATTTTAAATATTTAAAATGGTCAATTCCACCAAAAGCAAAAGAAATACAATATAAAATTATGAATAGTTATTACCCAACAGCAGAAACTCTTAAGAAAAGATTTGTATTTGAGATCAATGCTGCATATTTTGCCTTGAAAAACCATAAACTATTGGACATCTCTTCTATTCGTGTAATGTCACAGGTCCCTTTTGGCAGAACCTGCATATTTGGTTAAGTAACAAAATGGATAAAATAATACTTTTTGAGATAAATCAACTATTAACATACAAGAATTATATTGTGAAGGATTTATCTGAAATGGTCAATATTGTCATGAGTATGGGAAGATAAAATATACATGTATGTATATGGAAAAGTCAAAGTCCTTCATTATAAAGTTTAAAAAACGAACTCAAAATCTTTATCTCTGTTAGCTGACAAATATGGATATATAAAAAAAACTTTGTAGTAACATGTCACAATTTCTGTAGTTTTTAACATGCTAAAGTTAAAGGAGAATTCCGGTTTTTAACACTTTTAGCCCATTTTCTGTAGTGTCCAGGATGAAATCGAATGATCGACACCAAAATTTTGACA
>NW_015151590.1:2775-6153 GCF_000732505.1 Cyprinodon variegatus
TCAGCTCCCTCAGTCTTCTAGTCCCACAATTCTGCTCAGCAGATCACCTTGTCAACCAGCTCGGATTAAACCACCACCAGTTTCAGGCCGGGGGAACATCTCTATTCTCATTCATCTACTCATCATGCATGTTAAAGCTTAATTCAGCATGAATGTTCCTGCCGAGGTCTGAGCGCCAAAGACTATACTTTCTTATCAATAAATTCTTCTAATTATCTTTTCTCTCTGTGTGAGTTTTTCAGATTGAAATATATATATATGTATATTAAAAGGAACCTTATACAAATATATGATACTTTTAAACAAACAAAATAAACAGACTTCAAATTTTCCTTGAAATAATGAAGAAGCAAATCCCCTGTATGCATGGTTCACAATAAAAATGAAGGAAAGAAAAAAAGTTCAGTTCAGGAGTGTCTTTCTTGAAAAAAATAAAATAAATAAATCACTGTCCAAGTATCCCATAAAAACAATAATTTAAAAAAAAGTTTCTCAGTTGTCCTTTCAAAAATAAAAGTGGTAACTGCTCAGCAAAAATAAATAAAAATAACTCAGAGCTCTTATATTTATGTTGTGTGTGTTTCCCAGCAGAATGGTCAGAAAATTTCAGGATATCCTCATTGATCTCTAGGTACCTCTGCATTATCTCTGATCTAAATCGACCGTGGCAGCTACTGTAACAATGAAAAGTCACAGAAGTGAACTGAAGGAATGTAGACACTAGTGCTGCTTTGAAGTCCTGTACACTGCTCAAAACCAAAACAGAATAACCAAACATCTTAGACTTAGCTGATAGTAAACACAAACCCGAACAAGCAATGGATCAACCCAAAACCTCCACCCTTTGCCGTCAATTTGCGGGTTGTCCTTAGTAAGCCAGGTAGAACCTAATATTACAGGAATTCGAGGTGAATCAATGACATGAAAAACTAACCGTTCAACATGGTTCTCCCACACCACCAGCTCTACAGGTTCAGTCATAAGAGATGACTGGTTAAGCTGATGTCCATCTAAGGCTAGTACCTAATGAGAGTCCGGTGTGGGAAGAAACCTGATGCTGAGCTGTCTGGCCAGGTCCCCATCCATGAACTCGTGTATCTGCTCCAAAATCCAGAAAGGCTGAAAAACTATGGCTATGTAAGCCAACAGACAGAGTCACAGAAAGCAGAAATTCTTGGGAGGCAGACAGCCTGGCTCGGCTAAATAAGCATAATTTCAATGGATTTCCCTCTCCTATACAGTAGAGAGAAAGGCAGAGCCTGTAGCGGCAATCCCTCTCCTCCTTGGAAAGGCACGAACATCCCAGCTGTATGGGCTCTGGACCAGAGGAGCGAAGTCCTCCCACGATTCTCCAAGACTACAGTGAAGGGGTAGCAGCAAGCACCAGAGGCCCGCTCCCTGCGATGCTCCTGGAAGCGAAGGTTGATTGGAGTAGACTGATGTCGTTCATGACAGGCAGAGACAGCAGGAGAAGGTGAAGACACGGGTGTGGATGCTGGAAAGACCACAGGCAGCTGAAGTCAGATTGCGCAGGTGAGTGAGAATCTCAGTGATTCGGGATTCTGGTTGAGAAATGTTCTGATCGACGCCCTCGCTCCAAGATCTGTCTGCTAATGGGTCCATATTGTGGCCAGATTATTCTGTAATGGACTCAAAACCTTGGACCCAATATTCAAAAACAGACAGATCTGGATAGTTCAAAACAAGTTTTTATTGAACACTCTCAGCGTGTGGCTGCTCGTCAGTTGGAGCGGATAAACCGGATCCTATATGGGAACAGTGACTATTAAGGGCTGATAAAAATGAACAGTAAATAGTCACTGTCCTGTTTCTGAGTGGAGCTGAAGCCAGCCAATGCAGATGGGCAACAGAGTCCCGAAAAGGAATGTCCAAAGCCAAAGTCACCAAGTTCTGCTGTGATCCAGAAGATCAGAGAGCCGATGAGGTACAGAAGGGGAATCCAAGCTGATGTCAGAAGAACAGTCCAAGTTACGTGAGCCAGTTTAATCCAGGAATCAGTCCAGAACAGAGCAGAACTTAAAGGTCTCATGATTTTATCTAAAGATCTGACCCACATGCAGAAAACCAAACAGAGAGACCAGGGAAAAGTTTAACAGGTTTTATTGTGCGTTGGTAGAGAGGAGTTCAGTGCTGCTCTGAACACTGTCAAATCGGAACTGAAAAGTGTAGGGGAAGATTCTGCGGTTAGTTCAGAGCTCAAGCTCAGTGGGAAATTTTGGTCTTTGATTTGAAGAAGGCAAATAAAGGCAACAGGACTCACGTTTCCAGAAAAGATGTCTTTAGTTGAATCCAGTCGATGTGGGTTGTTCTAGTAATAGACTTGTTTGTTGGAGGGTGGACAGGGTTTAACCAGGTTGAGGTGTTTCCTTGAGGAACAGAGGAGCTGACTGCCAATTAGATTTCCTGCGGTACTTCAACGGTTTCTTGTAGAGATGAATCCCCTGCTCAGAGAGAAGCCCAAACTATCCTTGGGGGAAAAGTAGATCCAAACCAACAGTTTGAATCCTCAGCTCAGTTTGATGCTCAGAGAATCCTTCCAGGGGGGAGAAGGTCCAAAACATCCAGTTTGCAGGATGTAAATGGATCATAACCAATAAAGTCAATAGGCTGGTTCTCAGAAGATAGATATGACTCATGAGACAGCAGACAGAGAATAGAAGTTTGCAGTTGCGAGTGCCTTGTATTTATAGTGAGGAAAATTACGTTCATATTTACAACATCAGTGAAACATCTAAATGGCCATATAAAATGCGCAAAAGAGCAAAAAAAACCCCAAACAATAAAGAGAAAAAAACTAAATTAATCAATCCCACAATTAATGAAACCACACCCCCTCAGATCATTCACCCCAAGCTGGAGTTGATTAAAGGTTCCAAGCAAGTTCCTTTTAAAGTGCTTGGTATAGTGCAGGTCATGGACTGACAAAAGTCAGAGCAGAGTGGAAACAAAATTGTTCGTCGGCTGCAAGGAGTCTTCTACCAGCCTGGCAGGAGATCCAAAGTCTTAATGCACCCTAGAGTGCAATCTTTCTTGGGCTCTAGGCCTGGACCTAGACAGGAAATCACTGGGATTTACACACGGGTTACACTATCAATAGGTTGCCATCTAACAACGTCATCTAATGTTGCAAAAGCCCCTTTTAATTACGGAAACGGAAATGGGGCCTGTTTACACAGTTGTAGTCTTTTCGCTTCACTCTGTGTACTCCGACGTCGAGAATCAAGAATCCACCTTTCGTATTCCATTTTCAGAGTTTTTTAAAGTGTTTAACAGAGACGTTAGCACCTCGACGTCGGAGTACACAGAGTGAAGCGAAAAGACTACAACTACAAGAGTTAAAATATTGTGAAATACTCA
>NW_015151590.1:6952-12792 GCF_000732505.1 Cyprinodon variegatus
TATATATATATATATATATATATATATATATATTAGTGTGTGTGTACATTATCCAAACCTGAACATACTTTGTATTTTTTTTTTTAAGTTGTCCCACACAAGGATCACTTCTATCACAAATATGAGATTTACAAAAAGTGGCATCTGGGCATCATTTGATGTGATCAAATTATTATATTTGTACTTTGGTGTTTGAACAGGACTTCTTTTAACTTGTGTGACTTTTACATAGAAATGCAACATGTAGATGGAATTCTGCCTCAGCTCTTCCCTCCATCCGACAGCAGCAGTATTTTTGGCCCCGATGATAAGGTGGTCATTTTATCCACTCCTCTGTATGCTCCCTGGAACAAAATGACATGTAAAGCATATTTCTGTTAAGTCAACAGGCAAAATGACTGTTCTGTATAATTACGCCGGTATTGTTCTTCAAGTGAATTATACTTTAAACCGTATTATACTGTACTGTAAATTAACTATATATTATTGAGTATTAAAACAAAACGTTTTCAGTATTAACAGCCCAGTACAGCTGGACTAATGTTATTTCTTCAGCTGCATTAAGCTTTAACAGTTTTAATACTTTGTAATAAACTGTTTGAGAATAAATAGATCTGATTAGTGAGGGACACGGCTATCAGTACAGTAAGATGTAGGTTAAAATAAAAAATAGTGACATTTGTATGAAGGCTTTTAATTGTTGATGAGCATCTTTTAGCTCTAAGCTTTAGCTTTAGCAGGTCCTACACATTCCGGTGGCTCCGTTACCGTCATGTATTTTAATAGATGTTAATTTAAAAAAAACAAAAACAAACTACTTACATTTAAAGGTGTTCTCCGCTCTACTGCCAGCGCTGCTGCTGCTTTCAGTTGTCCGTAACTTGAATCCAACTTTCTTCTTCTTCTTCTTCAACTACTAAAAAAAAAAAAAGAAGCGCGCAAAGCACCTCGGGAAATCTAGGGGGAGGCGAGGCCACTAAGGGACGGTAGCGATGTATCCTCAGAATTCGGTGAAAAGGAGGACGCCTTTTAAGGCTGCATTTTAAGCGTCCTCAGAATTTTTGCCAAATGGGACGGCCTCCGCGCAGCATTGTGACGTCACCGGCCTCAAAATGCGTCCTCCCAAGTACGCAGCCTGCGAATTGAGACGCAGCCCTTGTTGGTTCCTTGTTGTTGCTGTTCCTGTCGTTGCTGCTTTCTTCCTACCTCATCTCTCCCCAGCTCCTCGGGCTCGTTTTCACCTGATGTCTCCATGATTTTGGTTTGTTTGACATTTTAAGTTGGATTTCTGGATTTCTACCTCTGTTACCTATGGTCTGCAATTAAATCTCTCAGAACTCATCTCTGCTTTTCTCGTCTCTGTATCTGGGTCCTCAAGCAACCTCACCACTCATTAATGACAGTCTCACCTTCCAGAGATAAACCAACGAAAGGAGTGCTAATGATTTTATTTTTAATGAGATCAATCTTATTGAGAAGAATCCCCTTAAAATCATTATTACTAAGAACAGGTGGAATGGACGGTTCAACAGAGCTATGGCTCTGAGTGAGTTAGGCAACTGTAAAAAGATGTCTAGGATTGTTCCTATTCTCGTCTATGAAATATGCTGCTCTTGCTTTACGAGGGGTCCTCTTATACAGCAGTAAAACCATCTTATTGCTTTAAGTGTTCCCTATGCTTTCTCCTACAGTCGAAATTGCCCTTTGGCGTGAGCATGTGTATGCATGGATGTTTGTCATGTGTGTCTCTGTCTTGCCCAACAATGAACTAGCAACCTCTCTCATTGACTGCTAGTGATAGGCACTAGATTGCTGTTCCTTGGAACATTAAATATATTAAGAAGTTTAATTCTGTATGTCTAAACCTAAATATACCTGGACAGAGAAAATCAAACTTAGACTTGAAAATAACTTGAAGGTTTTTATTTATGATTTGGCAGAAAAAAATCTTAAAGAACAGAACTTTAAGTGTAAATTCAGAGAGTTTTCAGTTGAGTTGGGGTTATTAACAGGATTAATGTGAAGCTGAGTACCAGTTGTGTAAGGCAAACACTGACTGGAGGAAAGACCCATAGATATGAGGCTAATCTGATGACAGATATCTGCACATGTGACAGCACCCTCAGCTCAGGTAAAAGGTTACAAATAACTAAAATTATGGAAGTAAAACACAGCCTGATAAGTACAGGAAATATAGCAGACAGAAGGCATGCGCAAAAATGTTTTTGATCTCCACACAGCAAGGTATATTCAGAACAATCTTTGCAAACAGATTAGGCAGGAAATTAAATAAAAAAAAAACGATATATACTGTCTAAATAATATTCTAATGTCATAAGATACAATCATCACCCTTATTTATTCATTTATTTATTTTAATTATTATTATCATAATTTTTTTTCTTTTTTTTGTGGATGGACAGGATGGGGGGAGGGTGGTGGTGTTGGCCCTGTGCCCGGCTGGCTGGTGGGTCCTGCTGCCGGTCCCTGGCCCCCGGGCTACGGTGGTAAGACTGATGGGGCCCGCCTCTCCGGAGGGGCTCTCGGGGAACGTGGGTGCCTATTGGAGTCAGCGGGGGAATTGGCTCAGTGCAGTAAGCACCCTAGTCCTTTGCTCCCCATCCCCGAAATCATCCCTCTGCCTGCTCCATCACACTGCCACACATGTAGGTATTTGGGGAAGGGGTCGTTACTGGAGGGCCCCACCTTCTGATGAAGTCCCCCACCCCAATTTTATTTTGCATTTTAGACACTTCCATCTACAACATTTGCACAACAAATATCTATGTAGGGTATTTTCTGGGGGGTGGGGGTCACGGCCACCCGGGGGGGTGGGGGGGTGCTTATTTTATGGGCCTCACCACGGTCGGCTTCCTCCATCCCCTCTCGCATCTAGACATTGAGGGTTCAGGGTTGTCGAATGGGGGGGGTGCACTGGCACCGCCTATCTCCCGGAGGGGCGGTGGATTGTACCGGACACCCCCTCTTGGTACTCCCTGTTTTAACTACATCTGAGAGCAACATGCAACAACACCACATTTGAGCAGGCGCAGAGAGGATCGGGGTCTTCTCACATCCCGGTTCTCCGGCTGCCACCCGGAGTCTGGGGCCTGGAGGAAGAGTGAGCCACCTGGTCCGTGGTTTTGGCCGGGGCCAGCTGTGGGGCCTAGGTGGCCTGCCGGTGGCGGGGCTGTCACTTCTGCTCTCCCAAAGAAGGCCCCGGTCCCGGAGGGAGCTCTTGCTGGGGGTGGTCCGGTCCGTGTGTGGGGTGGGGGGCCGTCGCCGGTGCCTTCGCTTCAATGCCGGTTCCTGGGCAATGCCTTTTTTTCTATGCCGGTTTTGTAGTATCGGTTCGGGGAGGAGGAGAACTGCACGTCGTGGTGAGGTGCAGGTCTTGGGTTTTGTTTTGGGCTCTGGTTTTTCCATTTGCATTTTTCCTCTTGCCTAGGGGAATTCTTTTTTCGGTGGAGGGGAGCGGTTGTGGGCGGGTCGTTGTCTGGTGTTCACTGTTGCATGGTGGGGGCCTTTTTGCTTGGCGGTTTTTCTTTGGGGGGATTGGCATGCCTGTTTTCTCGGGGGGCGGGCGGGCCCATTGGGTGAGGGTCCTGCTGGCGGCACGCCGCTGGTGTGTGGGGGTCTGGGCGGCTCCGGCAGGGGTGGTGTTGAGGGGCTGGTGTGGATGGGCTGGATGCGCTGATTGGGTTTTCGGGTGGGTTTTCCCACTTGGAGGCATGGTGGAGCTGCTTTGTTCCCGCTGATCGCAGCGGGTGTGGCTGCGGGGCGGGTGGAGTGGCTCTGCCCGATGTGCGTCGGGCGGAGCGACGGCGCTGCTTTGGCCGCGCATCGGAGGCTGGTGCGGGCGTTTTGGGGGGGTTCCGCGGCGGATGCGCGTGGACCCTGGTTGTGGGCGTTGCTGCCTGTGTGTTTTTCCTGGGTGGCGTGGTCGCGTTGGGTGTTGCAGCTGGTCGCCGGGGCTTGGTGCCGGGGGGCGGGGCGTGTTTCGGTGCTCTGTGGGCTGGGGGCATTTCGGTCTGTGCCGTGGTGGGCTGCTCTATTTACATTGCAGTGTCCGTATAAACTGTAAAACTCCCTACATAATTATAATAAAGCAATTTATATGCATGAATCAAGTGTAGCAGTATGGCAATTGCCATACTGCTACACTTGTGAAAGTAAAATCTGTTGGGCTCTTTTTGGCATTAAGGCAATTATTCTTATTGCCACATTGCCAGACAGGACACTGTAAAAAAAAAAGAAGAAAAAAAAAAAGATAAAATCGACCATGGTGTTAGAAAAATGTATATGTTATCATTTTATTTAAGTTACAAGCATTTGCCCTGCTAAGAATGAATTCTGTTGAAAAAATGGTTCTCCCAGAATAGGAAAAGTCATGCTCTCTCCAGCCTGTGTGGTTGCAGCTGACTGGTCATCACCTGCAATAAAACTGCACAAGAAACTGTCATGCTCTATCATGTGTAAACCTCTGACCCCTCCTGATGACATCTGACCACTGCTGTTATTCCTTTGAAGTCCAATAATAAAAGCATCAGAAAAGAGAGGTTCTGGAAGAGTTGAGTACAGACTTTTCAAGGGGTCTCATCCTTGATCTGTTCTCTCTCTCTCTTTTCTGCAGAAAAGAATACTTGCTTTGTTTGGTTTTCTAAGATATCTAGGACAGGATTTCTAGGATTTGGATTTCTAGGATAATGAGTGGTTATTATTATTAATCCTACCAGTGTATTTTTCATTTTCCTCTGACATCCTGCTGCTATTTCTTGACCTGCATCACACAGCTTTCCTTCCACATATAGAATATTCTCTGCAAAACCTCCTTTTTATTTTATTTTATTTTTTATTTTTTTTCATTTGAAATATCAATGCAATGTTCATAAGCTGTATGCAACGCAATGTCGTTCTGTATGCACTCTGTGCATACAAAATGACAAATAAAGAAGTCTAAGTCTAAGATCATTTTCTTTCATTTAGGGAGCTTACCCCAGTTACAAAGTCCAACAAACTTGATATACCTCTGTATGCCCTTATTTCTTTGCCAGTGAGCAATTGTCATACAAGACTAATTAAATTTTTACAATTATTATGCACAACCAAGATTATGGACACATTTCACTGAAAAAAAAATGTTTTTGGTATCTACCTAATCATATTTAGTTTCTTGAACATAATTGTTTTATGTCCTACCATGTTAACATGAAAAAGTGTTCTAGTAGCTAATTATGATTAAGTAAATCAAAGAAATAGTTTCCTTATTTTTTTCAGTGATAGAGTCATCCTTGCTGCCTTGCAGCAAGAAGGTTCCGGGTTTGATTCCCAACCCAGGGTAAGCGTGTCAGAAAATGGATGGATGGATGGATGGATGGATGGATGGATGGATGGATGGATGGATGGATGGATCCTAACTTTAAAAAGGGATGAATGTTCAAGATTCAATTTCTATCTATCTAACAATGAATTAGCATTCAATCCCTTATCCTCTAATTATACAAAATAAAAATGTGTTAGTTAAAGCAGGGTAGTAGCAGATAGGTACTGTATTTATGCATTTGTATTGGAAAATAATAAACAACAGATAAAACCAATTCCTCATGAAAATACCACTACATTAAACTTTCTTTTTATAGGGAATCAATAATCTTATTGGATCTGTAGGAACTTGCCTTGCCTTGAACGGGTCTTCATGTATTTCCTGCGATTTGACTCTAGAGGGAGCAAGACTCAATGATAGAAAACAAATAACTTAAAGGAATAGTACACCCAAAACATGATTAGCCTTCATTTTCTACTCACCCCCATGCTGAACAACACTCTGGAGTACTTTTTTG
>NW_015151590.1:13572-16026 GCF_000732505.1 Cyprinodon variegatus
CAAAAAAGTACTCCAGAGTGTTGTTCAGCATGGGGGTGAGTAGAAAATGAAGGCTAATCATGTTTTGGGTGTACTATTCCTTTAAGGTTTCTGCAGCAAAACTTAATATCTTTTAAACAGAGAAGACATAAATTGCTTGACTGCTTTTATCTTGCAGTATGTACTCTGCAAACAAAGTAGATTTTATTTATTCGCTGTTTTCTAAGGTTTAGTCTGAAATGCTGTGAATCTTCCATCGTGGCACAGAAAGTCTTGCTTGAAAAACAACAAAACATCATCATTCCAACCACCTGAGAATCTTCACCAGCAAAAAAAATATGGTGTGCTCTGATAACAGAAAGAAGACATCATTAAGTCCTTCCTCTGCTTCTTGCTCTCAGAGAGCATTTTTAATTTTTTTAGGTATGAAAAGTACAAAAAGAGTACGTGTGGTCACCCTAATTCAGAGGTGTCAATAACGAAGTAGAAATACTTTGTTACTGTACTTAAGTACACTTTTTAGGTATCTATACTTTACTCCATTACTTTTTCTTCCTACTTCTGACTTTTACTCATTACATATTCACACAAGTATCTGTACTTTGTATTCCTTACATTTTTAAAACAAACATTACTTGTTACTCTTGGCTTCGGTTTAATGCAGAGGTCACAGATTAGCGGACTGCGGTCTGGTGTCATACCGAAAAGTGCATGCATGCCGAGAAATACCATCCCGAGGACGGGTGTTATGAACAGTAAAAGATCCACAGATTTTGTCCGAGGTTCGGATGATTTATTTGTTTTAGTATCTTGTTATTCACACACAACAATAAATATTGATGCCAATGGGAGTTTGGAAACTGCAAAGATTTGTCTTTAGTGGAAAATCAAACGCGTATCTATACAGCACAGCATTCACAGAGCAGTGTGATGCCTTCACGAGCGTCAGATAACTATGATGCATTCAGGAGCAGACATTTCATACTTACAAGGAAAGAGACATAAACGGAACAGAACTTAACTCATACAATAATGTATTTATTCAGAAGCAGTGTGGGCTTTTTTATAATATTGAATGCTCTATAATTGTATTTCTGTTATTTTTTGATCATGCACATCTGCTAGCTTTTCATTTTAAAAAATCTATAATATTGAAGCAGCAAATTATCAAAGACAGGAGGCCTCTAAGTGGTCAAATCTACACCCGGTCTACACTGCGTATTTCCTGTTTGGTACCTTGACGGCTTGTTTTATTTGTATGACCGCCATTGTGGAAAACGACTTGTGGAGTTGGACTAGCTGGAAGAGCGAGTTGCGTGAGAATGCTGGGACCCTTTTTTACACCTGGATCCCCACTCTTTTTCGCCCTCATGTCCCCCCGTTGTTGCAAAAACTTGCACCTAGCGTTTTTCCACTTCCTCACTGCCTCGGCTGTATCTAGTCCCACAGTAAGTTCATGATTGTCCCTCTTACGTTGTACGTGGAATAACACAGTGCAGACCAATCAAAAAAATCTGTGTCATACCTGCGACAAGCTCACTGCGACACACTGCTCCAGGAGTATAACCAGCCCCATAGACTCAGAAAGAATGTTACAGATGGTCTCTTTTGCAGCAACCTGGTTCTTCATGACTACTTAACTTAAGCAAGGGTTAAGGAGAGAAGACCATTTAGCCATGTTGTCTTTGTTCTCCCCAATATCATGGCTCTCTCTAGAATACCATAGGCCAAGAGGATGGGCAAGAACATGGCTTTTGTCCCAAGCACAGAGGGGGGGGGGGGGGGGTGAATGTTCATGCAGGATTATCTGTTAGAAGGGGTAGTCAGCAGTACAAGTGCCTCTTCCTCCACCAATTTCTCAGAAAACCAGCACTTACATTGGTCCCCAATGTTTATGCAGTAAAGACAAATGTTGCTGTTTTGATTGAAAGTATTTCAGAACCATGTAATTCCCATTTACTGTCAGAAGGCTCAGAACGTAGGACCACGAATTCAGGCGAGACAGACTGTGATTATTTTAAAAGGCGTTTATTTTAATAACATGTGGCTGCTTATCAGCTGAGGCAGGCTTACTGGAATCTCTGCAGTAATAGAGACTCAGGTCAGTGACTTCAAATCTCAAACGGGGAACCTCAATGAGCATGAAAGCCACCAACCTGGTATTGTGACATTTTACAACTGCAGCTTGGTGGTTGGTGAATATATGATGCCTAGAACTGGAGTTGTAGTTAAAGGAGAAGTTCGGTTTTTTACACTTTAAGCCCATTTTCTGTAGTGTCCAGGATGAAATCGAATGAAGGACACCAAAATTTTGACAATTGGTCCTGTCTCTGCTATTTGGCTCATGCAGAATCCCCCCCCTGGCTGCTTTAGAATGGCTAGCATAGAGCATGTCCGATAATGTCCTTAAAACAACCGACGTCGAGAATCAAGAATCCACCTTTCGTATTCCATTTTCAGAGTTTTTTAAAGTGT
>NW_015151590.1:16554-34687 GCF_000732505.1 Cyprinodon variegatus
ACACTTTAAAAAACTCTGAAAATGGAATACGAAAGGTGGATTCTTGATTCTCGACGTCGGTTGTTTTAAGGACATTATCGGACATGCTCTATGCTAGCCATTCTAAAGCAGCCAGGGGTTGATTCTAAATGAGCCAAAAAGCAGAGACAGGACCAATTGTCAAAATTTTGGTGTCCTTCATTCGATTTCATCCTGGACACTACAGAAAATGGGCTTAAAGTGTAAAAAACCGAACTTCTCCTTTAATTATTCAAATCATTCAAAATATGAGGTAAAACCAATTAAATGTTCTTAGTTGAATAATATTAACTATAACCTGTTTACTCACCAGGATCTTAGTACTCTCATACTCCGGGTGGCTTCTGGACTGGCTGTTAAAATCCAGTTATTATTATTTCCAGTTGAGAGACTTAGGCTAAGCTATCAGGAGAGCTATTCATTACCAACCAGATAAATATTTGTCTCTGTTTATTCAAATGTCACCAAAAGGAGGCTTGAGTAATAAACCATTCACTGTACTAAGCACAAACGACTAAGCAAACACTACACAGTACTAGAAAATAAAATATGAGGTAGACTAAATGAATAGCTTGGAAAGAAGTGAAAAAGGGGTTCTACGAGTCTCTTTAAATGGCTTGTGCGATTGTCCAAGGTAGGCCAAATCTTAATACATTCATTGGTGTTCGTTCGAAATAGCAGCAGATATAATGACAATAATAGGTGCAGCTAAAACAACAAGAATACATTCAGCTTAAAATGGTTAATGTTTACAAATTTCTTAACCAAGTACCAAGCAAGATGATTGACCCCTACTATGTGTTGAAAGAAGGAGGAGCAAAAAACTGGAAAAATACCTAGGACTGTAAATCACAAAATGGTGGACCTTATCAGGTTCAAATCATAAAATGGCCGCTCCTATCCTAGTACAAAGGGGGGAGGTTGGACTACAAAACTCCACAAAACTTGTACACTACTACTCTACTACTCTAACAACAAAACAAAGAAACCAAGAATTCAAGATGGAAGAAACACAAACTCACTCAGTGCCAATCACACCACATTCATTCACACCATGAAATCAGAGCTCTTTATAAACCCTTTCAGTTTGAACATCAGCATAAAGTGTCCAAAGTAAAAAAAAAAAACTGCTTGCAACCCCTTCCCCTTGTTCTCAGGGAAATCTCAGATCAGTCTGATGCAAACAGCAAAATAATCTGATGGGCTTTAATTAAGGTAGTTAACTTACGGTTATCGACAAAGGTATCCCCCCGTGATTCAACGGTAAAGACAATGCGACACTGCAACCCAAAGGGGTTTTCTGCAGGGCAGCACGCAGGCAGAGACTGCATCTTCTATCCCAAACTCAGCGGGTCAGCAGAATGATACACAGTGGCTTTTGACGGCAGGAAAAGGGGGAAGCTATGAGAACCTAGCAGGCTGCATGGCCCAGGGGAAAGAGGAGCTTTTCCCGCCTAATGCTTTAAAAGCTGTATGACGGTGGAGTTGGTCCTGCTGCATCACATTAATTTCTGGAACAAAGGGGCCGTTTGTCTCAGCCACAATAGGGGGGAAGGTGTGACAATCATTCAGTGGTCAGGTAACCGTGATCATGTGTTCCAGCAGTTTTGTGTCACAACACTGGCAAAGAGAGGAGCAGCAAACAGTAGGAGCCAGAGCACGCAGAGGAACCGAAGGATCCAGAAGGGAAAATCCAAGCCATGGTCAGAAGACAGGTCCAAGGTTGGCAACAGGCGGAATCCAAGTAACAGCCCGGAAACAGAGGAAAGGCAAAACAGAGCAGAACAGGGGCGGCGAAAAGTCATAAGTCCGTGGGCAGAAAAAGTTTAGGAACAGGCAGAACTAAACACAAGGAATGAGAGTTAGTCTCGCTGAAAGCTTAAATAATCTGGCATCAATAGCTGGGAACTGGTGGCTTAAATAGCAGCAGGTCTGATGACAAAAAACGAGAGCAGGCTTGAGCATAGTAGATGAGTACAAAAAGAAGTAAAACCTATCCCAAGTTTCAAAGACCATGACATTTACGTGGCTTTTGTTCCAATGGACACTAATAAATCTGATTTTCTAACAATTTCAAAAGATTTTTAGGAATTCATCAATTTTCTCCTGCTTATCTGTTAGGGTCACAAATGGGCTGGTGCCTCTCCAAAGCAGTTTGGACAGGTCGCCAGTGTGTCGCAGGGCATTAACAATGATTTTTAAAACAAGGGGCCTATATTATGTATGATGGAGAGGTAAGAGCAACAGGTCTACAGAAAAGATTAGAACAGTTTCCAGAGAAACCACCTTTTTAAAAGAGAGTAGATGTATTTGATTACTTTTTAATAATGTATAGGAACTCCTTAAGTGTCATGGCTTTACTCTTTTACATATATTGCATGTATAGGAATAATTTAATTGACATTCATTTTATATTTATTGATATTCTTGTCAAATATTGTGCTCCTCTTTAAGACGGATGTTATTGCTATGTGGGAAAAAGAAGAAAGCAGTAACTGTGAAGTAATAATCTTGGCAAACTCTTGTCCATTGTCTCCTTAAGAGATTGCATTTTATACTAGAACAGATCAAATTGTAGAAAGGATAAAAGCATGCCATGATTCCCTTTGGCAGATTTCATTATGTGCCTTATGAACCAGTGCTATGTAGTGTTTAAATATTTGCACATCTGATTGGGAGCAAATACAGCATTACAAAAACAGGAAGCACCCAGTCTAACGTGTATCCTCTTATCTAAATTTGTTTCTTTGCAAATGTTCAGTTAAAGGTGTGCCCAGTGCCTCGGGGAATTAGACAAAATATCTACATCTACTATTTAGCAGGGATGGCAAAAGTACTCACTTTCCGTACTTGAGTAAAAGTACAGATACTTGTGTTAAAAAATACTCTGGTAAAAGTGGAAGTACTGATTAAACTTCTTTACTCAAGTAAAAGTAACAAAGTACAGGCTTGTAAATTTACTTAAAGTATAAAAGGAAAAGTAGAAACCACTTTTTTCATGCCGTTGCCTACATTTTAAATGGATGTCTGCCAATAGGACTAGATCTCCATGGTGTTCTTTTTCAATCATCTCGTCGTCCATACTACTATGCTAACGCCACCGCCACCAAGCTGCAATAATTTGCCGCGAATGAATACCGCCGAATCTGTCGATTCATCTTGTAGTGGTGCGTCAAATGCAACGTAGATTCCCATCCAATTAGATTGAATTTGATATTGATGGCGTGAAAAATAATAACAGTAACTCCATTGAAATGATTCAAAACTAAAGTAACGAGCCAATTTTTTAAAATGTAAGGAGTAGAAGTAAAAAGTAGCCATAAAAATAAGTAGTCAAGTAAAGTAAAAAATATCAGAAAAATCTATTTGAGTACAGTAACGAAGTATTTGTACTTCATTACTTCCCATCTCTGCTATTCAGTTACAAAACATGTCAGTACTTGAAGAAGTTTGTTGATGGACCCAAATGCAGAAGCAGAGGCAGAGATGAGTTATTGCAGATTTATTGTGATCCTTGCAGCAGAGGTATAATTTCAAGAGTAAACAGGAAAGGAACATGGTAACCAGAGCAGAGTGCGTGGGAGGTGACTGAAGGAACTGATGAAAACAATTCCACAATGAGTGGCAGAAGAGGAAACTAATATCAAGTGAAAACTGTATTATGGGGTAAAGACTGAATAACTTGAATAACTACTATGCTACTTTATGGGGAATAATTATCTGACGATAGCACAAAACAATAAATGATGAAAAATTAGAGCAAATACTAAATAAATCGAAAGAATATTAAGCAAGAAATTAGAGAAAGAAAAAAACAAATACCGCTTTCATATCCCTTCAGAGTGGCCAAAATACCCATATAAATACCCATAAATACAGCAGCAGTGGAAACAGCTCACTGATGCGGATTTACCTGGGTGACATGACTTGGCAAGCGACCCACGTTAAAATTCCCTCAGCTCTGATTGGCATGATGTGGGAATACCAGATCCCGGTTGACCAACTAAATTACCTGATACCACTCAATGCAACATACTGTAGGTACATCAACACACAGTGCCAGTCACTTACGCCAGACAGTGTCCTATCTGATAAGAATAATTGTCTAGATGCCAAAAAGAGCCCAGCAGATTTTACTTTAAAAAGTGGAGCAGTACGGCTATCGCCATAGTGTTCTGCTTGATTTTTGCATATAAATAGCTTTATTATAATTATGCAGGGAATTTTACAGATTATAAGAACACTGCAATGTAGGTAGAACAGGAAAGGAAAAACAGAAAAAAAGGAGAAAAGATGAAAGAAAGAGGAGATAAAAGGGAGATAATGACAAAACATTTTCAGTCTGCTTCATCAACTGCTAAGAGATGTAAAAAAAAAAAAAAAAAGAACAGCACAACCAATGGACATGGTACGAGGCATACAATAATGTGACACCTACATACTATAGCTGAAGTATAAGTAATATTATTTAATCTGACATGTATTCTGTGTTACCTGAAGATAAGAATATGGGCTTTCTGTATGGAAATGAATCTCTTAGTACCTGGAACCAAGCACCTGTAGTTGTTTGTGAAAGTGCATTTGTACATGTATAGTTTTTTCGAAGAGGCATCCCCCGCAGAGCACCGAGTCCAGCACCGGAAGACCCAAAGCCCCAGATGCCCAAAGGGACCACAAGAGTGAAGGCGCCAAGGAGGGGCCAACCCAGGAAATCCGACCCCCACCAACGGAGGAGGAGAGACAGCCCTGAGGAAGTCCCCCAGCCACCGAATTGACGGAGCCGCGGGGATGAGTCTGCGGGCTTCGCCAGCAGCCAGGCACCCCAAAGTGAATCTGGCCATGGGCCCCAGGGATCTGAGGCCCCAGGCGCCCCTAACCCTAGAAGGAACCCCATGCCCCTCTAGGAAGCCTCCAGGAATAAGCCAGTAGCCACCCCCAAACCTGGAGCTCCACCAGTGCACCAGTGAGCCCAGGTGCCAGCCAGCGGAGGGAGAGCAGGATGGGGGAAATAGGCTCCGCACTTGGCAGAGACTTGAGATGTGCTTGGGAGAGGGAGCAGTTCAGACCCCAACCTAAAAAAAGACACAGTCTCAATCATGCCTTTCCACCCAGGTGCAACACTCACATCCAATAATTCCAGGACCAAGGACCTGGCGGCACCAGTGGTCGGTCCATGGATTATTGGATGACCCAATAAGTGAACCTAAAATCCGGATAGGGGGGAGTGGAGCGGTGACACCGCCACACTAAACCATCTCTTTCCTGCTTCGGGCCCAGCCCCCCACCCCGCACCCGGACTAGACCACCCCCAGTAAAAGACCCCCCGCCAACATGCCCTGCACAGGCCACCCAACCAGACCCCCCCACCCCTCTAAATAATTCCCCCAGCCACTTCCTCCTCGAAAACCCCGATCCTTCCTACACCTGCTCGAATGAGGTGTTTTTTCATGTTGCACTCAGGTGTAATTAAAACTGGGAGTACCAAAAGGGGGTGTCCAGCACAGTCCACCGCCCTTCCGGAAGACAGGTGTTGCCAGCGCAAAACCCTCCAATCGACAACCCAGAACCCTCAATGTCTAAATACAAGAGGGGGTGGGGGGAGCCAGCCGACACTCCCAACTCCCAAGTTCATTGCCTGTGCACTGTGAACAGATATTAGATTGTGCAAAACCCATCTTGAATAATCTTTGACCTGTATAGTGCACTCTGTGGAGGATTTTGTATTGTATTAGTTGTGGGAAGAGCTGATGTTAATATTTTTAAAACATGAATCCCGCTTGATATTAGAGCTAATAAACGGCAAATCTAAAATTATGATATTACTGCATATTTCCTGTTCTATGTCTATCCAGGGCTCATCTAAGGGATTATTTTTTTAGCCATTTAGAGATATATTGTAGTTTATTTGCTAAGTAGAATTTTTGGAAGTTAGGTAAATGTAGTCCCCCTCTGTCTTTGGTTTTCTGCAGTGTCTTTAAGCTGATACAGGGGGGTTTATCGTTCCAAAGAAATTTAGAGATGGAAGAATCTATAGATTTAAACCAGATGTCTGATGGTTTATTGGGGATCATAGAAAGTAAGTAGTTAATTCTAGACCAGCGGTCCCCAACCTTTTTTGCGCCATGGACCGGTTATATGTCAGACAATATTTTCACGGATCGGTGTTTAAATTTTGGAGGGTAAATACGAGCAAATAAACTGATGCAACTGGCATAAAATCAAATACAAACAGCATAAAAATAAAACTCTATAAAAAAAATTGTGGGAGCCCTGAGCTTGTTTCTCCGAAACAAGCCGGTCCCATCTGGACGTAATCGGAGACAATGACACACGAAGTGTGCACCTGATGTCCAGTCTCCTCCGTTGCTTAGTTTTGGCAGCTGTAACCGCAGAAAATCCCACTTCACAAAGATAGGATGTTGGAAAGGGAAGCAGGGTTTTCAGTGCTTTTTTGGCGATCTCGGGATATTCTGCCTTGATTTTAATCCAGAACGCTGGCAGAGTTGTTGTCTGAAACAAAGTTTTAAGGCCTCTGTGATTTTCAATCTCCAGCAGTTGATCCTCTTCTGCCGTGGACAGGCTCGATTCACATGGTTTGTTCACAAATGGATCGCGGATCCATTCTTTTGCAGTTCGGGGATCTTTTGTGGTTGGGAAGTACCGCTCAAACTCTTCTAAAAGCAAAGACAGGTGATTGTGCACCAGCTGTGAGTATGGCGGTTCAGGCTCAGTCTCTTCAAATATCCCTCCTGTCCTGTTCACTCGCCATCCCAACAAGTCCAGTTTGGCTTTAAATGCAGCTACTTTATCTGCTGCATTGAATACAGTTGTCATTTCCCCTTAAAGTGACAGGTTGAGTTCATTGAGCAGGTTGAATATATCGCATAAGTAAGCGAGTTTGGCGACCTAGTCCTTGTCACTGAAATGTGCTGCCAGTGGTGACTTTTTTTCTGAAAGAAATCTCAGCAGCGGCTCCCGTCAGTCAAACACTCTGACCAACGATCTCCCTTTAGATAGCCACCTTACTTCTGTGTGTAAGAGAAGGCGTCTATACTCTGCGCCCATCTCCTCGCAAAGCTGCTCAAACAGACGCGAGTTAAGGGCATGCACTTTGACGTGGTTAATAACTTTAACGACATCATTCAGTATGCTGTTTAGTTCAGGTGACATTTTTCGGCTAGCGAGCATTTCCCTGTGAATGACACAGTGGGTGGCCTCACATTCAGGCGCAACCTCCTTAACCAGTGCAGTTAATCCAGAAAGCCGTCCAGTCATAGCAGCAGCTCCGTCCATGCATATGCTGACACAAAAGGACCAATTCAGTTTTGCTGATATGTAATCATTCACGGACTTAAATAGTTCTGCGGCTGTGGTGTTGGTTGGCAACCATTGTGCACATTACATTTCCTCATGTACATCCTCCTGATATATATATCGCACATAAACAAGTAGTATTGCCTTGTTGTCAATATCAGTAGACTCTTCAACCTGGATTGCATACCACGGCCATGTATTAATGCTCTCCAACAGTTGTCTCAATGTCCTCTGCTATTTCATTTATTCGCCTAGTGACCGTTGAAGCCGAAAGAGGAACCTGTGCTATCATCTTAACTGCGGCCTCTCCTAGAAATTCACGGCAAATGTCTTTTGCAGCGGGCAGGATCCATTCTTCACCAATGGTAAAAGGTTTCTTGGCCTTAGCAATACGGTTAGCCACTAAGAACGATGCTCTCAGAGCACTCACATTTGTTGATGTGGTGGCCATCAGTACTTGCTTCTGTCCTTCTTGTTCACGTATTTTTCTTTCAAAAAAGTCCGAAGGTTTGTCTTTTAAGGCAGGATGCTTAGTCTCCGTGTGCCGAAGCAGCTTTGAAGGCTTCATTGCCTCGTTTGCTAGCCTGTCGCCACATATTATGCAGAGTGGGTTGGGCGCCTGAGAATCACCTTGGGTGATAAATCCATATTTTAAGTAGGACTCGTGATATTGTCTTTTAAATGCAGCTTTCTTTTTCTTGGAAGTTGTAGCCTCTTCTTCTGTCTCCTCATTGGGCCTTTTCCACTTTCCAAAGAAGCTGTCCAAACAGGTCTGTTTCTTACTCATTTTTGCTAGCTGTAGGTGTTTTGACTGGAGTAACATATCACGTGACCTGAATTAACTTAATATATTATTTTTTATTTATTTATTTTTTTTCCTAGGCAGCCCGGTACCAAATGACTGACGGACCGGTACCGGTCCACGGCCCGGTGATTGGGGACGGCTGTTCTAGACCATCATTTTAATTGAGACTACACTACCCATAAGGGAGATCGGAAGCTATTTCCATCTTTCTAGGTCCTCTTGTATCTTTTTTTAAAAGAGGGATGTGGTTGAGTTTTGGTAACTCAGCTAATTTAGATGACACAGTAATTCCCAAATATTTTATATTTCCTGATTGCAATTTTAGACTTGAGGGATTCTGTAGAGAGCAATTAATTGGTAGTATTATAGATTTAGACCAATTTAGAGAGTATTCTGAGACTTTTGAGAAAGATTCTAGTAATCTAATTACTTGAGAGAGGCAAGTGTTTGAGTGCTGGAGATAAAGTAATACATTATCTGCATAAAGACTAATTTCATGCTCTATTTTCATGCCTTCTATACCTTTAACCGAATTAGTTTGTCTGATTGTAGCAGCTAGATGCTCAATAAAAATGGCAAAAAATGAGGGGGAGAGCGGGCATCCCTGCCTGGTGCCCCTCTGGAGACAAAAGTTGGAAGATGACAGGCTGTTGGAAAGATGTTTCATATTTTTAACCAATTTATAAAGGAATTGCCAAAGCCAAATTTATGTAGAGTAGCAAATAAAAATTTCCAGTTTACTCTATCAATTTTTTTTTCTGCATCCAAAGCAAATATGTAGGATTTTATATTTTTACTCTAGGAATAATCTATTAAATTAAGTGGCTGACTGCCTTCCTTAAATGAAACCAGTTTGATCTGGGTGGATTATGAGAGGAATGACTTTATCTAATCGGTTTGGTAAAGCGTTACAGATTATTTTAATATCCACATTAATTAAGGATATGAGACGATAGCTGGTTGGAAACATAGGAACTTTGCCTGGCTTAAGCAGGAGACTAACGGTGGCAGAATTCATATTAACTGGAAATATGCCATTTGTTAGAGTGATAATTATAAAATTATTGTGTGGACATATGAAACATTAAAAGAAAGAAGATGCTAAATTTCTATCCTGTGATTCAACCAGAAGGGTCATAAACTTTTATGACCTCCTTTCAGTAGGTCATTAGGCAGAATCACACGGTTGTGTGACTTCCATCCAGCCAGATGGTCATCTTATGACCTGCATCCTCCCAGATAATAATTACTGGGTCTTCTGTTTAAGGCCCGCCCTATGATGTTGTAAACTGTTAATAAAAGGCTTTGCTATGAAGGGATCTGTGTGAGAAGGTGCTGGTTTCTGAGCCAACACCTTTTCTCCGCTTCTGCAGAGGCTGACGTCAAAAACCCTGTCTCAGTGTTGATTATTTCCTTTTAACCTTTTAAACTCACATTTCTCTGGATTATAACCCAACACCATTATCTTGAGTTTCCTGCAGCAATCTGTGGAACGTTGGGGCCAGAATGTTCCAGAAGTCTTTATAGAACTCAGTAGGGCCTTCTGGACCTGGTGCTTTATTATTTGGCATGCTTTTTAACACTTCCTGAACTCCAACTGTTGACAGCAGTGAGTCCAGGGTCACTCTTTGATTCTCTGATAATTTAGGAAGAGTTATTTTATCAAGAAATGCTTTATATCATTATCTGATGGATTTAACTGTGATGTATATAAAGATTTATGGAAATCTCGAAGGCATTCTTAATACCCTCCAGATCCATTAATGTATTACCAGTTGAGCCTGTAATTGCAAATATAATCGTTTTTTTTTTTTTTTTTTTTTTTTAGCTGATTAGCTAAGAAACGTCCTGACGTATTGCTACGTTCAAAGTTTTCTATTTGGAGTCTTTGTATTAAAAATGTATTTTGTTTTTCAATATATTTGTTTAATTCTAGTTTTATTTTACGGACTTTACCTAATTTTTCCTCATCTAGCGAGCTTTCTAGTAACTTAATTTTTTCAGCTAATTCCTGGATCTTTTTGTTCTAACTTTTTTTTATGAGATGAGAATGAAATTTTTTTACCTCTCATCACTGCTTTCACTGCTTCCCATAGTATGGATGCTGATGTTCCTGGTAAATCATTGCACTCCAAGTCTGATGCCCACTCTTCGTTGAATAATGTAAGAAATTCTTCATCTTTAAGCAGTGCTGTATTAAATCTCCACCTCTTGTTTTGTGGGGCTATTTCTTTATTTATTAGGGTTAAAGTATCAGAAGCATGATCACTGACAGCAATAGGATGGATTACAGCATCCGAGATGTCAAACAGCAGTGAGCTGCTGATTAAGAAATAGTCCAAACGAGAGTAGGAATGATGGACATTAAAAAGAAAGTGTATTCCTTACTGTTAGGATGAAGAGATCGCCATGCATCGCAAAGACCAAAATTGCTTATGTATTGTTTGACTATATTTAATGAATGCCAACTGCGCTGGGTCCCTGTTGTATTCAACTTGGCTATTTCTCCATTTAGACTAAAGTTGAGGTCACCCCCAATAATTAGAGAACAATCCTCTTGCTTTGAAAGTACGAGGAAAACTTTGTGGAAGAAAGAGGGGTCGTCAACATTAGGACCATATGTGATGACAATACATAACTTTTGGTTATGAATAGATGTTTTAATTATGATGAATCTGCCTATTATCTATTATTTTTTCTAATATTGTAAAACTGAAGTTTTTGTGAATTAAAATTGCTACTCATCTCTGTCTAGAGTTAGAGCAGGCTGCAAACTCATCAGGGAACTCAGGTGAGTTAAGATCACTTACAGTTCTCACTGATTTATGGGTTTCTTGCAATAAGACAGTATCAGCATTTAATCTTTTAAGCTGGTTGATTGTGTGGACCGCAGGGAAAAAGCAGACGAAATAGAAAAAGGAAAACAGAATGAAGAAACTGCAATGAGTAAGAAAAGGTGAAAGAAAAATAACCCCAGCCCGTGCTTCCTGTACCCAGCTGTGACTAACAGCCATACCGTGCCAATGTGCTCTTGAGCTGTGCATATATTTCATTTATCACCGTGATCCGTTTTACACATTTATGAAGTGTCACATGCTTTAAATCCACCTGTTGTGCATCTAATAAAGCCAAGGAGTGATCTTCTGATCCCTGAACAACGACCATTAATATATGGTTTGTCAGCTGCTATTGTAGCTCTGACGTCTTCACTAATATATTTCGTCCTGATTGGGAATAACACCCGCCTACGATCTAGTATTTCCTTTGGAAACTAGTCATTAACACTGAAATCTGTTCCTCTCAGCTCTCTGCCCGACTCCTGACCTGCTCTTTTTGTTTGTAATGCTCAAATTTAGCTAAGATTGGTCTAGGATGAGTTTTATCAGGCTCCTTACCTCCGAGCCGGTGAACGCAACGGAAGGTGATGTTTTCTACCTGGTCCGCTGGGATTTTTAGCTTCTGCTGGAGGAACTCAGGGATTGTCACCTCGGGATCCTCCTCCTGCTGCTCCTTGATTCCTGCGAAGACGAGATTGTCTCTCACGCTCCACGACTGAATGTCCAGAATGGATTCTTTTATCTTTCTATCTTTATCTTTCTGTCACTAAACTCAGTGAGTTTATTGACTTCCCCGTTCAGCGTTTTAATTTCGGCGGTAACAGAGGCTAGCTGCGCTTGGCTGTATTCCAGCGACTCTCTCAGAGCTTGAAACTTCTTATGCAGGACTTCTACCTCTACTTCACTGAAGATGTTGTATTCCTAGGATTCCAGATTACAATGTTGTCAAAACACTCGTCCAGGTAGCTCCCCAGGCTCGTCAAGGTCTCGTCTTCCAGTGTGTTCCCTCGGAAAATACGGGACAGTTGTTAAAGTTTAAACCTGACTTTTTAATATACAATTATTGGCTTGTACTTACCTGAATGGATTTGTTTTGATTTACATGTATATTGCTATTTTACTTGCACACAGCTCTCGCAAGATCTCAGCTCTCTTCTGATCTATCAACCCAAAACAACACTCTTTACATTTTATAAATGTGGCGCAGCACTGGTGAGAGAGATTCGGACAGATAAGAGGGCAAAATAAAGAATATAGATTACTCTCTGGCTGGATATTAGACTTTTCTTAGTTATTTCCACATTTCCTGGGAGTTTAAAAGCTTTTACTGGTTTTAAATCCAGGTTTTAAACTATTATAAACTACTACAAAGTGTTTTTAGCTTTATTCTGGCTATGGAAATGACATGGGTAGATCAGTCTAAGTTATAGATGCCATGACAGACAACACATCAGACAGATCAGTATAAATAATAATGTTAAATTAGAGCAAATGTGAGCGTAGGTGGACACCGACCCTGTAGGACGTATTTAGCTGGTGCTCCGAAGGGAAATATGTTTAATGCACACTTTTGCACCTCTTTACATTACTTTTTTTTTTAACAAACTGGACTACTAATGAACAAGTATACATATCTGCTGTGCAACCTGTAAGTAATGTAGTTAAACATGGGGAAAACTGACAATGCTACTCGCAACAAGGCTGATCACGAGGGGGGCTTGTGAATCATCTCCCTTACTCTATAAGGGTGTGTTCATCTTTGCCGATTATTCAGCTTCAGTTGCTACAAAATGTGCATCGTTCGCGAAAGTGAAGAAGGAGCTTAATTCGTGCCCCGGGATCAAGTTTGGGCTTCTTTTTCCTGCAGTACTACGGATGACCCTTCCCACTGGGCAAGTTCAGAGGTTTGAGGACCCAGCCCTAGCTGGAGATTTTGTTATAAAAAACATTAAAGCCGTGGTCCCTCCAACTACAATTTAATTCGGGAGGTGCCACAACCCAGGGATGAATCACACTTTAGTTTGAGAACTAGAAATACTCTGTACAATATAACTGTTATTTCATACATTACTGTTCTCAACAGTGCCTTCTGAGTACTTTGGATACACTGTGTACATTACCCCTTTTTTGGAAGTTAATTTATTTTATTTAAGAAAAGAAAAAAGGGGGGAGGGAGAGGAAAAAAACTGTGGGTGAGCGGGAAAAAGGAAAATATATATACAACTATTTTTCATTGTTGTTGGGTTTGTTTTTTATTCTCTCTTGCTGGTGTTCTAGCAGTTTTTGAAACAACCCAGCGGGCCTTTGTGTATCCGATTGTACATTTGTTTTTCACGCTTTAAAATATATTTCTTATTTCTACAAACCAGTGATCCTCACCAGCTACAATGGTGGGACGAAAGATCTGTTTCACCAGCTTCAACTGTAGGGGGCTCAACCATCATGTAAAACGCAGTAAGATGCTACACCATATGCAGCGATTGGGGGCACAAATAGCTTTCCTTCAAGAGATGCACCTTAAGAACGTGGACCACGTGAAACTGGGGCACAGCTGGGTTAATCAAGTTTATCATTCATCGTTTAACACTACTGTAAATCTAGAGGAGTAGCTATTCTTATGAATAAATCTGTCCCCTTTGTACATGTTTAAACTATTTCTGACCATTGTGGTAGATACGTTGTTATCACTGGTACCATTTACAATATCCCACTTGCATTGGCTAATATATATGCGCCCAATTATGACAACGAAAACTTTTTTAAACATGTTTTCCAGTCACTCCCCAATATGTCCACCTATAATTTAATATTGGGAGGGGATTTTAACTGCTGGCTTGATTCCCAGCTGGATTGCTTGTCAACGAATATAACTGTGCCTTCACTTTCATCCAAAATTATTAACTCCTTCATGACTGAATTTAATGCTTACAATGTCTGGCGTTTTCTTTACCCTACCCAGATGGCCTACTCATTATTTTCCAACGTTCATCACACTTTTACATGTATTGACTTCCTGATTGATAATAGATTGCTGTCCTCTCTCAATTGGTGTAAATACGATGCTAATGTCTTATCAGACCACGCCCCTGTTTCTATAAACATTAGATTTGACTCCCACCCCATTGAGCGTCCACCATGGAGACTGAGCACTTGTTTGCTATCAAATGAGAAATTTGTATCTTTTGTGACTCAACAAATAGATTTTTTGTTTTTTTAGAAACTAATAGAGGACCTGGGGTTTCAGTCTCACTACTCTGGGAGACCCTTAAAGCCTTAATCAGTGGGGAAATCATCTTCTATGTAAAGTATGGAAGTAAGTTACGAAGAGAGAGAATTACTACTTTAACACGCCATATTTCTCAAATTGACAACTTATATGCAAGATCCCTGTCTCCCACTTTGTACAAGGATCATCTTGTGCTGCAAGCTGGGATAGATGTGCTCATGACATAACATACTACTGAGCTACTACTCTTAGCAGTACCCAGTGCCCAGTTTTACAAACATGGAGATAAGGCTGGTGAACTTTTGGCTCATCAAATCCAACGAGTGTCAGCGTACCGTCACATCTCTCAGATCCAAACAACACAAGGTGTGACGTCTGACCCATCGGAAATAAATTTAACCTAGAAGGACTTTTATAGGTAAGTATACTCCTCAGATGATCATTCTCAAAGCTTACAACTCAGTTCTGCTACCATGTAGTTAACCAAAATCTCCGACAATTTTGAAATCCCCCCGGACATTTTTTAGGAATGAAAAGTCGGACATGTCCGGGAAAAAGCGGACGTCTGGTCACCCTAATTCAGAGGTGTCAAGTAACGAAGTACAAATACTGTACCTTGTTACTGTACTTAAGTACACTTTTTTGGTATCTATATTTACTATAATTACTTATTTTTCTTCCTACTTCTTACTTCTACTCATTAAATTTTCACACAAGTATCTGTACTTTCTATTCCTTACATTTTTAAAACAAACTTTACTCGTTACTCTTGGCTTCGGCTTAATGTTTATAAATATTTATTTCACATCATGTGCACCATCCAATCCAGATCATTGGTGCCATCCACATCTAGTGAAAACTAGTGTAATTGGATGTGTCATATAACGCAAACACTTATTGGTTAGCTAAAGGAAATCCTCAGAAGCAAGCAGGTGTTCTTCAAACTGCAAACGTGATTGGTACAGTATCAGGAGAGCGTATCAGGAGATGTAGACCAACAAGACCTCCCTTATCCTTGGCCCTATCTCAAAGAATTTTTTCAAAATAGTCGAAAAATTGAGCTTTGAATTCATATAGTGGCATCTGGCTGCTTTTTTTTAAAGGTTACTTTATACTTTTATACTTCAAGTAGTTTTTGGAGCACATACCTTTTTACTTTTACTTGAGTAAAGAGGTCAAGTCGATACTTCAGCTTTTACCAGAGTGTTTTTAAACTGCAATATCTATACTTCTACTTAAGTAACAAATGTGTGTACTTTTGACATCACTGTATATGACCTAAATGAAACCAAAGTGGGCGCAAAACATTTGTTGATTATTAACTCCACTCTCTATTTGCTTATACTTTTAATGTTGCTAAAATCATAAACATGCGCTCTTGTCATCCTTAGTAGTTAATAATTACAGAGTTGTTATTCCACCATTACCTTCAAATTATATGTTAATTATTAACTAATCTAGTTGACCTTGTCCACTCTTACTCTGTTTTCTTTGCTCAAACAAGTATGGCTCTCACTGAATGTATTTTATTCTATAATTTAGTTTGAAATCAATATAGACTGAAAGAAAGAACTAAACAAATATATTTACATGAACAAATCTTTCCCTTGAACTTAAAAAACTGAATTCACTCCTGCTATCTATTGGAATCCTTGGTCTTCTGTTTCTGCTTTACTTTCGGCTGGAGGTCGCTGGAGGGTAGAACTCACACAGTTCTGGGCTGGGGTCTCTCACGCTGTCTGCAGGATTGAGGCTCATCCTGTAGACTATTTACACTTTCCCTGAGTCTTACCTTCCAACGTACCTCTTGCCCTCTGTGTTCTCATTGTGTGATTCTTATCTTTATGATCCTCTCCAGGAAACTCTTGTTGAATCTTGGTCCTGCTAAACATACAAGACCTTGTCCAGCCCACCAAGCTGCTGTTTCTCAGCATGTGCTCACCATGGATCACCTGACCAAAGATACACACTGCACAAACTAAACTGTTCATAATTTATTCTTTATGGTGCACCAGCATTCATAAGATTTAGGCGAATCACTGTCCACCAGACATCCGCAGTTATATTTTTTATAGTTATATTCTTTTAAAACAAAGCAGAGTGTGTATGACGTTATCCGCGCGCGCCGGCTACCATTCATTCATCCTGTCCGCTGAACTGCTGCTAGTTTTACTCACATGCCTGGAAGATGTCTAGTGCTACTACCACAGATGAAATCGCTCTCGAAATGGAATTGAAGAATTCAGATTAGCTAGACAAATGAATAGAAGGGGTAGAGCGTAGCCACCTGTGGCCCGGGCTGCCTGTCACAACTCCAGTCCGGCACACGTGGATGACGTCATACACGCGCTGCTTTGTTTTTGAAAGATATAAATATAAAAAATATAACCGCGGATGTCTGGGGGACAGTGATTCGCCAACATGTTATGAATGCTGGCATACCATTAAGAATAAATTATGAAGTTTAGTTTGTGCCTTCAACTCGCTGCCCATAGGAAGACGTTAGTTGGATATGACAAAACCGAATATCTTCAGAACAGCTCCAAATGACACAAAACTCATATGGGTGAGAAGAATATGAAGCAATAACGTAAAATCAAGGGGCCAATGTAAAAAAAAAACAGTGTTCCCCTTTAAGCCAAGCACAATCCTGTCTTAAAATCCTGGCTGGAGAAATTAGGAGTGATTCAATTAGAGAAGAATAACGTCAGTGTATCTTAATTAGATCCATATTCTTCAATCATCTAAGGAGGGAGTTGAATCGACTAAGGAAAGAATGCGATTCCAAGTTTTATCCAATTTGTCGACACCCCTGCTAATGCTGTACTTGATTGTTTCTAAATATAGGAGTAACATTAGATCCTTTAGCCAAGAGTCAGGGAAGGGGGGATTGTTATCCTTCCACTGGAGTAATATGCGTCTCCGGGCTACCAGAGATGCGAAAGCAATAACGTTACTTTCCCTGTTCGTGAAGTGTGTGAATTCCTCAGGTACACCAAAGATTTAGGTCAAGGGACTCTGGAGCACTGGTTTGTTTAGAGCTTTTGTGAAAGTATTTTAGAAAGAGGACCAGAATGAGCTTAATTTGGGACAGGAAAAGAACATGTGTGTATGACTGGCTGGTGACAGAGAACATCTGTCACATATATCACTTGAATTAATTAAACTGAATTAAAGTCAGTTTGGCAGCCATTCACCATTTCAAGCACATTTCTTGGACATTTTGTAATGCTGATTTTTTATAATCGGATCAACCAGACTCAACATCCTTCCATATATCTTTAAGTCAGCACCTCTTTCCCTAGGGACCCTCCCTGAAATCTTCTGACTTTCCTGAAATGAGTAAAGTATTTAAACTTTTTCTTCATCTCTTGAGATTGTTTCTTGCACTATCAAGAATCAGCAGGATACCATCTTCGCTACATCAGGCTAAAGTATCACTGCAGTTAGTCAAGTCTACATTGGATTCATGTTGTTTGTAAAGCAGATGTAAGCAATGTGTTTCGGTCTGTTGTACAAGAGCAGAAATGAAAAAAGTTGTAGTTAGGTTCCAACTTCTGAAGAAGAAGGCATTCAGCCTTCCTCTGCATCAAGCAGGAAGCGCAACACATTAATCCTAAAGACAGTGGTGGATGAATTACTCAACAGTAGTACTTGAGTAAAAGTATTGATACTAATTGTCAAATCTTACTCAATTACAAGTTAAAGTTACTCTTTCAAACACCTACTCTAGGTAAATTATTAGATTAATCACTTTAAAAATACTTGTTTCAAATGTGCATGTATTTAAAAGTAGTGTTGCGCCGATGCCATTTTTTGGCCCCGATACAGATACCCGATATCTGGCTGTGCATTATCGGCCAATACCGATACCATAATAATGTAAAATAATTACCATCATGGCTTTGTCAAGCTGCTGCCTACCTTTGTGAA
>NW_015151590.1:34892-36197 GCF_000732505.1 Cyprinodon variegatus
TGATATAATGTATATCTCAGCATATGTGTGTTGGATGTGTAATTATTACCTTGTAGTGAAGTAATAATTAGGGGCCGGAATGTGGTGAATGGGCATAGTTTTGATCACGTGGTGTCAGCGGTGATTGGTAAAATCACCTGTTCTGTTCACCTGGTGTTTTGTGTCAGAGAGTGGGTGATGGGGGATGTCTACATTTTGCTGACCGCTTTAAGTTTTGGAGATTATTGTTGCGCTTGATCACGGCTCCAACCTGTGGATTTGTTTGTTTGCTGCCTGCATGTTTTTTGAAGATCAATAAAAGGATCTGAAAAGCATATTGGACTGAACCTTTTTGAGCGCATCAACAAGGATTCCCCTAATCAGCCGCTCGGCGACTTAGTTGTTTTGACTGTCGCCAACACTTATGGCTGTCAAAATGGTATCGGTGCCCTATTTGTTGGTACTCGCCGATACCGATACCACCATTTTAGGGCAGTATTGGGGCCCCGTCCGATACTGGTATCGGTATTAGTGCAACACTATATAAAAGTACATAAGTGTCACGATTCAGAACAGAACGACTCAGTATACAGGGAAGACAGACAGTGGGATAACTCAAAAAGGGTATATTCAGATAAATGGCTGCGGGTCTGCAGTAGCAGTAGCTAGGGCGTCTGAGGGAGGAAACTCTGGATTACAAATTCAGTCCATAGCCAAAGAACGAGGTAGGTGGGCTGCCAACAAGATGCAGTAAATGCCGCCCGGAGTGTCCCAGATGCTTTGGCCCCAGAGAACATGCAGAAATCCAAAGCAAGGTCAGGCAAACAGATCAGAACAGTAACAGGCAGGCTCAGAGGTCCAGGAGTCCGAAGCCAGGTCTGCCCAACAGCAATGATGAACGGCAGCATTCTATACCCAGCAATTGTAGTAACTAGACAAGAGCTGTCAGTCTAGTAACGGATCTGGTTGTTATTCCAAATTGTAAAGGTTAGCTGTCTTATGAGGTGCAACATAAAACTATAACTAGACAAAAAGGTTTCTGTGTTTTAGTCAACTAAAACCAACTAAAACTATTACAAATACTCATGAGTAAAATGTGAATGATCAAAAAATAGTTCTCATCCTGATGACTTAAACTAAGACTAAATCTAAGATGGCTGTCCAATAAAAAACACTGGCCTGAACATTACATATGCATCACACTGCATTTCAATAGATACTGAAACTTCTTTATTTATACAATGCAAAAAACTGAATGCAAAAAAACGTAAACTGTAGGTCAAGCTGTGAGGATTATGAGAGCATAAATGAGGCAACTCCTTCAGG
>NW_015151590.1:39696-44506 GCF_000732505.1 Cyprinodon variegatus
CCTAAAATACCCGTTCTTCTTAGAAAATTAAAAACCAAAAACTACATCCCCAGATGACCTTTGAAACAATTCCCTTATATCTAGTTTATTTTTATTCCTGTCTAACTCTCTACACAACATCTCTCTTTCCTGAGTATATTTATTACATTCTAAAAAAATATGTTGGACAGCTTCTCTGGAGCCGAGGTATTGCATTGAACTCATTACACTGATATTGTGCAGTATTTTTGCAGTATTTTTTGATGCAACTTTTCTACCTCTGTTATTTGCTGTTGTTTCTAAAGAAAATGCATAATCCCCACACACAGGTGTGTCATATTACTGTGATAAGTGCTCTATAATATTCTACTATAGGAGGAGAACAAAATCCTGCCTTTCGGTGTAGCCACACCCAGTCCTCCCAATATGGCAGGGCAACCAGAGGTATTTTCCTAGTAAAGATCTGTATTTATATAACAATCACAGCAAATATATAGACTAATATTTTATATCCATCCATCCATCCATCCATCCATCCATCCATCTTCTTCCGGTTATCCGGGGTCGGGTCGTGGGGGTAGTAGCTTCAGTAGGGAGGCCTAGATGTCCCTCTCCCCAGCAAGTTGGGCCAGCTCCTCCGGGGGAATTCCAAGGCGCTTTCAGGCCAGCCGAGAAACATAGTCCCTCAGGACTGTCCTGGGTCTCTCCCTGGGCCTCCTCCCAGTGGGACATGCCTTGAACACCTCTCCAGGGAGACGTCCAGGGGACTTCCTAACCAAATGCCCGAGCCACCTCAACTGGCTCCTCTTGACGTGGAGGAGCAGCGGTTCTATTCTGAGTCCTTCCCGGATGACTGAGCTCCTCACCTTATCTCTAAGGGAGAGACCAGTCACAATACGGAGAATATCCATTTTAACCGCTTGTATCCGGGATCATGTTCTTTTGGTCATGACCCAAAGCTCATGACTATAGATGAAAGTAGAAACATAGATCTACCAGTAAATCGAGAGCTATGCTTTTTGGATTTTTGCATATTCTTTCATATACTGTCTGAATAAAACAACTTTTAGGAAGAAGCATTTCCCCTTTTACCCACTTCCCATTGATATGTTTTCTTTCATGCTGCAGCAATACCTGTTTAACCGGTAACTTAATGAAGGTGGTTAAAAGACAAGTTAGGAGCTGTCAGATGCTCAAAAAAGATAAACACACATCCCCTCTTCTTCTAAGAAGGTAGATATCAAAACTGCATGGCTTCTATTTTATGTACTTAACTGCAGCAGAATAATAATGAAGAAGGAAATGTTTACCATCTTCATGTGAAATTTGTGTTGCACAGCAAAGACTGGAAGAGATGAAAAAATACTGACAGCTGAGCCTCAAATTCTGTTTTTTAGTGACAACAATGTAAAATGTCTAAGACATATTTTCAGTAAAATCACAAAAGCATGACATGAGGACAGGATTTTAATTGACTGTAGTTGGTATCTACTGTAAAAGCATCAGGAATAAGGCCCAGCTAAGTTCTGACCATACCTCCCCCCCGCCCCCCCACCTGGCCTCTTCAGGTCTCTAAATCATCATGCATAAATTTTTTTTGATGACATCTTTAAACTCCTGGATGTTATTTGTATTGATTTTAACTGCATTTACAAACTTGGAAATTTGAAAATTCATCATTTAACATACACCTGTAACATTAATACTGGGTATTCTAGCTGACTTTTGACTTTCTATACATGTCAGAAAACCAAACAAACAAGGGATATGTACTGAATCTCCAAAGGTCTAAAGCTTGCTGATGCTGTTCTAAGTGATGTTACCTTTTAAGACAGTTTCTGTGTGCTGTTAAAAGCAATTTTTCATGAAATCAGTGGTACAATCGCAGTTGGGAGTGCATTAATAACCACAAAACAAGTTTAAATCAGAGACAACCAGATTTTTGCTAAGTTTTCTGCAAATGTTTAGACACCTGTCCAGCAGTCTTTCTCAGTTCTACGGGCTCCCACTACAGCAATCAGCAATCTGTTTTTGGTTTTAAAGCACCTGCAGGCCCATCCTCCTAAGCACATTCTCAGATGCAAATCATTATCATTGAAGCACCTGTCATTCTACTAGGTTGTTTGAGCCTCATGTTTTGCTTTGGATTTGTTTTCTGTTATTTGAATCATAATGGGTGTGGCTGTGTGCACAAGCGCCATATTTGAACATCTGAATCATAATGAATAAGTGGTAACAGTTGACATTTTATATGTCTTTGTAAAAGTCAAGTCTGGACCCTTTTCCGACATCTCGCACAAATAAAATACAACTGATGTCCAAACATTGTACAGCCTTGCAGGTGTGTGACAAATAGATTTGTGTTGAAGATTTCATAAAATGAACCATTATCAATAATAATATCAATATAATATTAAGAAATTGGAAAGAAAGACATTTTTCCCAAAACATGTCATATCTTTAAGTTGGTTGCAAAGTCTAAAGAGTGCGTTCACCCAGCTCCTATAATTTTGATTCCAGCCATCACTCAACTTTTTGCACACCTACTAATCAGTTGTTTGTGGCAATAATAGGGGCACTACTATTCAAAGTGAACAAGTCTGGTCATATGAATGTGGGGATTTCATTGCAGTTTTTGTCAGATCTTCATATACATGTACACAACAGTCATTGCAGTTTTCAAAACTATATGTGAACACTGCAAACATAAGTTGATAACCTCCAAAAGTATGTTGCTTGCTTAAACACAAATCTCATTGCCTTTTGCCACATATGCGCACTGTGCTCATAGATACAGTAAGCAGATGAAAACAAGCTTGAATGCTGAAGGGTGTTTTCTTTCTCTTACAAACAAAAATACATGCTCACAGTATTCTGCATACCAACATTAATTAAAACAAGCCTCTTTTGAAACAGGTTTTCCATTTTTCATTAAATTAAAAAAAGAAAGTATAAAATGTACTACTTAGAGTGCATGACTTAACAATTTAAGGATAATTTACCTCGAGCTCCAGTGTTTACTCACTGATATTTAGGCCGTGCTCTAAAGTTTGCTGTGCAGAAAAATTATATTGTCAACAGTTCCTTGTTATGTTAAGCTGTGTTTTCCCTTCCTCAGTCACAAACCCAGCGTATGAAGTCTTTTTCGCTAGCTGTGCTTGATGCTGTGATGGAAGAACATGATACAAGTTCTGAATACCTGAACTTATCTGTTTACTCAACAGTCAGGAACTGGATGTGGTTATGGTGTGGCGTTATGTAGCATGGCAGAAACTATGCAACTTTAACCCAAGCATGGGGAAGCATCATTTAATTCTTATGCTCCACCTATTTTGAACACATTTTCAATATACCAAAGATTCAGATTCTATAAGTTCCTTTAACTAAAGTTGAAACACACTTATGATTGTCATGATTTTATCAAGAGCTCGGACCCACATGCAGATTAGCCAGTCCAGAGAGACAAGGGAAAATGTTTAACAGGTTTATTGAGAAGTTTGGTGGAGATTCCAGTGTTGCTCTGAACACTGCTCAACTGGAATTAAAAGGTGAGGGGAAGACACTGTGGTTAGTTCAGGTTCAGTGGGAGAATTGATTCTCGAACATGAAGAGGAGAATAGGTTGGCAGACTCGCATTTACATAGATTAGGTTGACCCTTAGACTCCAGTAGGTGAGGAATGTGTTCCGGTGTTTTCTCCCATACTGTGGAGGGCGGAACAGGGTTACCCAGAATGCGGTTGCTTATAGATGAACGGAGAAAGACTGACTGCCACTTAGATTTCCTGCAGTACTTGAATGGACTGTTGTGCAGATGAATCCCTTGCTCAGTGTAAAGCTCAGTTGATCCTTCCAGGGAGAGAAGGTCCGAAAAATCCAGTTTGCAAAAAACAATGTTAAGACTCAGGTTGACAAAAACTCAGTTTGACTCAGCAAAACTCAGCTTGGCTAGAGTACCCAAAACTGGCAAACACTCTGGCGGCGATACAGTGGCAGTCAGCAGCTTAAGAACACTCCGTAAACGAGGTAACCCCTTGCAGGTGTGTGAGGAGGAGAATCAGAACCAGGCGCCACCTAGTGGAGGAAGGAAGGCAAACACACAAACACACAGACCACACAGACTGAAGTCCTAACAATGATTCTTAGAGTTTCCTTTGAATGTTTTATTCAAACTGTTAGCTTAAACATCAATATATCAAGTTTGTAGCTCGATTTTTCTTTATAACTAGTATGCAACTGTAATTGGTTTTTCTATTGGTTATTTTTTGTTTTATCCATCTACAACACATTGATCTGAAGTGGCAGTGTGCTTTACACAATATTATTTTCTGTTTCATAATAATTAGTAAAAAGTAGATTCTTTAATGAATTGAAAAATGGTTGGTTCCTGTTTTTCTTTGTGCTACTTAAGTGATTAACAGCCCTGTAACATATTTTAAAAGTAACACTACAAAAAAAAAAAACTCAATCATGAGAATAGATCTGGAGATTGTTGGGATCCTCAGGCTTGCCCACCAGAGGGCGCCGAGGATCCTCTTCTGCTCTCTTTGTCTTTTTCTTAGGGCTGGAGTCGCTGTTAGGTTCTGGAGATTACCCTCTGCCTCCAGCAGAGTGCACCGTGGGTCCTCCTGAGCTGAGCCTCCCACACACCTGTGGCTGATCTACTCATCAGGAGGACCACAGTATTTAAGCTGCCCTCAGACCTTGATTCCACGCCGCAGTGTTGATCTTAGTTGGAATCCTGTCTCTTCGTGAAGCTCTGGATGAGCTTAACCTCCAGTCCCCTCGTGAAGCTCTGGATGAGCTTAACCTCCTGTCACCTCGTGAAGCTCT
>NW_015151590.1:45017-47150 GCF_000732505.1 Cyprinodon variegatus
GGGAGTTGCGGTCTCTGTCGGCTCGGTAACCGCACCGGAGCCAGTGTGAGCAAGGGGTAAGCCTGAAGCTAGAAGCTTAGCCTCTCATAAACTCTGTTTACCAACCATCTCCCGTTCCCTGCACAGACCCCAGTGAACCAGCCCCCTGCCTGAACTGTTCCAGTTAATTATCCATGTGCTTGTGCCCTTTAATAAACTCTTTGGACTTTTACCAGTGTCTCCGTGTGTGTTCTGCATCTTGGGCTTTACTCTCAGAAACCCAATCATGACAGAGATTACTTATTAACTATCCAACTTTATAACCATTTCTTATTATTCATGCTTTTAATTTACGTCAGTGTATAGTCAGTCATAAATTTTTAATCTCCTCATCTTCAGGAGTTAATGATTACCATGCCATAATTCCACTATTACTGGCATATTATATGTTAATCATTTCCAGTGGTGTGGCCAGTGCAATTTTAGAGTGTAAAATGGTACACTCCGTGTACCAATCCACACAGAGTGGTTGCCAAAAACAGACACACACCAAATAAAGACTAACTAGATTTTCCCAAAGCCCCCGCTACTATATGAACAAATTAATGTACATATCCATTCTGTCTTAATTAAAGGTATGGTAAACAATCTTCTTTCAGCTTTGAGTTTTGGGGTAACATTTATCTATTTTCATTTATTACCTGCATTTCTGGGAAGAATTGTCCTCTATACTTGTATGAATAATGTGCATATCATTAATATTTACATATACCTACATTAATTATATTAAGTTTTTAATAAAAAAGTAAATAATACATTTAGTTTTTATTATTTTTATCTCTAATTACTTTAAGACTCTAAGATGACTGCAGATACACATAATATTTTCTTCTCTCATAAAACAGAAAAAAAATAGTTCTGAAAAGAGAATGGAATCAATATTTATCATCTTTAATGTTTGTATATTGATGTGAGTGACAAACTACTGTATTTTGTCAGTTTGCCGTTGATATATAAACAATTCACATTTTAAATTAGTAAGAAATTTCCACTTTAGAATAACAGTTATGCCTCAACTTGAGGATGGCAGTGCAAATCAGGGTAGAGACCTACAAAAGAAACACAGCAAAACAAACAAGAAGAAAATCATGCACCAAACCAGGAGTACCACCACCCGGAAAGTCCACCAAACACCAGGAGCTGGCCGTTCCTGTCAAAATAAAAGAGACATGTGGTGAATGGGCATAGTTTTGATCATGTGGTGTCAGCAGTGATTGATAAAATCACCTGTTCTGCTCACCTGGTGTTTGTGTCCCAAGAGTGGGTGATGGGGGATGTCTGCATTTTGCTGACCGCTTTAAGTTTTTGGATATTATTGTTGCGCTTGATCACGGCTCCAACCTGTGGATTTGTTTGTATGCTGCCTGAATGTTTTTTGAAGATCAATAAAAGGATCTGAACAGCATATTGGACTGAACCTTTTGAGCGCGTCAACAAGGATTCCCCTAATCAGCCGCTCGGCGACTTAGTTGTTTTGACTGTCACCAACAATTGTCAGCAAAGCTAATGACAGACTGGCTGCTGCCCGCCTGAGGGTCCATCAGTGGGATTTGATGAAGACAGTTTTGCAGAGACACAAAGTCTTTGGAGCTATCTGCGTTTCATGGAAGTCTGTGATTAGCAAGATAATTTACAAGCTTAACTTCTTTGGTTCACAGTTAATCCCTCCTGCTGAATTTCTTCAACTTTTCCTGAGAGAAAACCTGCTTGTCAGAGTGGTTTAGATCAGCGAGCAAGTATCTGGATGGAGCCAGTTGTTGGAGAGAAAAAAAACAACCTTCCCCAGACTGGATCATCAACTATGTTGCAACAACAATGACAAGCTATGAAACAGAGCTTTTATCAGATGATAGACCTCAAAAAACCAGTGGGGCTAAAAGCTGTGATGTTCCAGCAACACACAAGCTAGTAATGTTTCCGCGTCAGCATTTTGTTATGTTGAAAATATGTCATAGGGCCGGATCTATCAAAGGTTTGCGTGTATTAAAACGTGAGATATTTCACTGCGCACGCTAAAAAATGTACAAACTGATCTATCAACAGCGTGCTAAAAGGATTTGGTCTTTAAAACGTGCTAAATAGCGCCTCTTATCC
>NW_015151590.1:49485-51246 GCF_000732505.1 Cyprinodon variegatus
TGACTCTTTGACTTGACTTTAATACTACTTGATGTACATCACAGACTGACTATAAGGCTAAGTGCTGGTAACCTCTGGCCTATGACTGACTGACTACTCTATATGGACAAAAGAAGAAAGGAGGAAATGACGTCTATGGACTCTTTGAACGTACAATGTCTCATTCAGTGTTCTGATATAATGTATATCTCAGCATATGTGTGTTGGATGTGTAATTATTACCTTGTAGTGAAGTAATAATTAGTAATAATTAGGGGCCAGAATGTGGTGAATGGGCATAGTTTTGATCACGTGGTGTCAGCAGTGATTGGTAAAATCACCTGTTCTGCTCACCTGGTGTTTGTGTCAGAGTGGGTGATGGGGGATGTCTACATTTTGCTGACCGCTTTAAGTTTTTGGATATTATTGTTGCGCTTGATCACGGCTCCAACCTGTGGATTTGTTTGTATGCTGCCTGCATGTTTTTTGAAGATCAATAAAAGGATCTGAACAGCATATTGAACTGAACCTTTTGAGCGCGTCAACAAGGATTCCCCTAATCAGCCGCTCGGCGACTTAGTTGTTTTGACTGTCGCCAACAAGACACATGTGTGATTTGAAATCACACATATTTCACACTGAACTATAGTTCAGTCCACAACAGTTCCAATAAATAGTCCATCCTGAGACAAACCCCCACGCCGCAGCAGACTCTGCCCAAAGTGTCACCAGAAGGATCAGTACGAGCCGGTCACAGACCGGCCTGAATGAGCCACACTGGACAAGGGACCGGAACCTGCTTCATGCTGACCAGGATGGCGGGCATGAAGCCAACAGCCAGAGCGACAGGTAGGGAGCCGATGATGGAGGACTACAGGCGGACTGCTGGCTAGGAACAATAGGCAAACAGCCAGCCAAGGACAAACAGCAGCGTCTATCAAACATGCATGTCAAAAAAAAAAAAATAGAATCTAGAACCATGCAAAAATTAGCTTCTCACTTACAACTGAAAATAAGCACTTGTGTGGCGCAAAAGGCATACTGCAAGATATATATATATATATTAGGGGTGGAACGGTTCACAAAATTCACGGTTTCGTGGTAACGGTTTTCAGTTCGGTTCGGTTCGGTATATGTTGATTGTTACACCGAAATCCCATAAAAATTATGGAAATTAATGAAAAAGTTCAAAAAATTTATGAATTGTAATTATTTTTAATGATCCGCGGAAACCCTGGATCATTTCCGGATGTTTTGCTGCTTTGAATGTAATCATCTCGCGCATGCTCTCTACCATCTCCAAGGAACTCAGAGCGGAGCGGACGGGAGCCACAGCAGAGGCTGTAGGCTTTGCTTTATGCAGGAGGTCTGGAGCGCAGCAGGGCGGAGCGCTGACGGAGTATGTGGGATTTCGGGGTTAGCATGACATGTTGGTCATGTTGCTGTTAGCATAAACAAAAAGTGTTGCACAATGCTTGCACACTGTTGCACTTTTATCCACAACTTTCTTTCCGCCGTCATCATAGGTCACTCTAAATGCAAAACGGTTCAATACAGCAAGTACTGCTGGCGCGTCTTCCAACTCCTGTTCTTTCCCACTCACCATACCCGCACAATTCTCCACAAGAACTTTTTTTCTGCTACACCTGGCTACGCTGCTTTGCTTCTTCTTCTTCTTGTTTACTACTGGTGGTTGGCTTTGGTCGCAGTACCGCCACCTTCTGCTCTGGAGTGTAATCGCTTTGCCTATGTCATGAAACGAGGACAGTTGGATCCAGTATT
>NW_015151590.1:53422-55289 GCF_000732505.1 Cyprinodon variegatus
TGTATATATATATATATATATATATATATACATACAAACAGGTGATGGCTAACCAACCAGACATCGTGTTGATCGACAAACAGCAGAAGAAGGCAGTAGTAATAGATGTGGCAATCCCAAGCGACAGCAACATCAAGAAGAAAGAACACGAGAAGCTTGAGAAATACCAAGGGCTCAAAGAGGAGCCAGAAAAGATGTGGAAAGTAAGAGCAGCAGTGGTGCCAGTGGTAATAGGAGCATCAGGGGCTGTGACCCACAAACTGGGAGAGTGGCTACAGCAGATTCCAGGGAAAACATCAGAGGTCTCTGTAGAGAAGAGCGCAGTCTTGGACCAGCTAAGATACTGCGCAGAACCCTCAAACTCCCAGGCCTATGGTAGAGGATCCGAGCTTGAGGATGACACATGCCACCCCACGAGGGGTGAAAAAACAGTTATTTATTTATATATATATATGTATATATATATAGCTGTTCTACAGGCGAGTTTTTGAGTGCATAGTCCTATCTGTGGGAGTACATGGATAAAATGCAGCAATGACCCTGTAATGGTTTCTGCACTGATTCTAGCCTGATCACTCAGTCCATACACCTGCTCTGCTCCACCCGTCCGCAATCATCTCTGACCGGAGTCGCCTGTTTCCAGCACTTTAAAAACCCCATCAGATCAGTCCTCTGTGCCAGATTATCTCGAGCCAACCCGCTACGAATAGTCCAGCATCTAAAAGAGTACCTGACCGCCTATCTGTTTCTGACCCGATCTGCCTCCTGATACCGAGCCTGCCTGACCCCTGTTTGATTCTGCCTGCCTGATTACCCTCTCTGCTCTGCCTCTGGATCCCTGGATCTCTGAGTCGTTCTGATTGGTCTGTCTGCTCCCCTCTGGATCTCAGACTCGGAAAAGCTCCGCTCAACTGCCTGCCTCTCCGTCCTGGATCGAACTGGTAAACCTCCCTCAATCTACCCGCCTGTCTACCTGCAGCCTGTTTGCCCACACAGATTCAGCCCCGCTATCAGAGTAGCCCTTTCAATAAACCAATCAAACGTCACTAACCTGTTAGTGGAGACAATTTTCTTCCAAGAATCCAGTCAGTGTGGGTTTACCTAGAGGTAAGGGGCTTGTTGGAGGGCGGACAGGTTTTGACTTGGTTGGATTCTGAGGAGCAATGAAGCGGACTGTCACTTGGAATTCCGGGAGAACTTGAACGGAACGTGTGGAGGTTATCCCCTGCTCAGTGTGACACTTAAGTAATCCTTCCAGGGGAAGAAGGCCAAACATCCAGCTTGCAGGATGGCTTGCTGCCGAAAGGCAAAGACAAAAAACAACGGTAGGCTTAGCGAAACAAAGACTCAGTAAGACTCAGCTAATCTCAGCTTTGCTAGAGTACCCAAAACTGGCAAACACTCCAGCGTCGAGGTAGTGAGAGTCCACTGCTCAAATAGTCCTCAGTGATGAGCCAACCAGCTGCAGGTGTGCAGGAGGACCAACAAGGACAGGACACCACCTGGTGGTGGAGGGAAAGAATAACACAAAACGCAACCCACACAAACTGGATTCCTAACAGCCTCTTTACACCTTTTAGCATATCAATTGCTTGTAGATCATGTTTCTGAGCTACTCCCTCTAACACAAGTGAGTTTAAATGCTGCTTTAGGCAACAGGCACAAACATCCTCAGAGAAGGAAAGAGAAATTTAGAGCTTTACTATAACTGCATTTTATTTATACTGCTAATATTACAAATTATAATTTAGTCAAAATTGTACTTCCTTTATTTAACTTCATCATTGCAAAGTACTTTTTTCTATTATTTTTTTTCCATCATGTGAGATGGAATATATAAATATATATATATATATATATATATATA
>NW_015151590.1:58469-77995 GCF_000732505.1 Cyprinodon variegatus
CTTTAAGTTGGAGTTTTTGGTTTAAACAACTCAGATAGTGTTTGATCGTGCAGGACCATGAAGTGGTAAACCCAGGATTTAAGAATATTCAGTTTTAATCCAACCCACTCTTTAAATGTTCAACCAAACCCTAAAAATATTTATTTTTTTCAACTACAAGAATACATAAAATTTATGTTGTAATAAAAACTATTTAATGGGAACTATTAAGTTCCCATTAAATATTTTTCACAGCTTCAGGATTGTAAAGGCGGAAGGTTTTAATGAGGCTTTTCCACTTGTGTACTAATTATGGGATAAAAATAAATACTAGCTCCCAAATACCATTAGAACATTAGAACACCAAGTAATCAATCAAACAATTAAATCAGGACTATAGAAAATTAGGATTATAAATTAAATAAAGTAAATAAAATAAAAAGAGTTTAAATAATGAAAGTCCTTCCCTTTTACGTTCTGGGAGAGAATGCTTAAGTAATTTGTAAAGAAAAATCATTGGATGTTGTTTAATACGGTAAAATTGTTTAGCAGGTTGCAACAGTTGTATGGTTTAATTTTTAACTTCCTTATAAGACAATCAGTAATTAAGCAAATATTTTTTCTGTAAAAAATATGTTTCCTATAATTTCCTTGTAGTATTTCAATGGAACCAGAAGATGGCAGAGTTTGTTTATGCTAAATTCTTGTATTGATCATTTACCTTTCAGTTCTGTGCAGCCTCATAAGGAATAAGATGACATGTATAATAGGAAATATAAATGGGACAATCTGAGGATTTTTTCACCTTTTAATAAATTAAATGTCCATCTTTTTTGTAAAGACTAACATAAAACCCAAACAGAACACAAAAATTTACGTAACACATTGGTGAGTAATAAATGGGTCAGTAGTCCCTATACCTGTTGCTGATGACTGCTGTCACTTGTTTCAGTGATATCACTTGATCAAGACTTTTCTAAAATCCCATTTAGGAAACAGGTAATAAAAGAATGTATGATTTGTCCTGATATTGTATCGGTTCAAAATCACTACTGGTTAATCTTCAAAGATTCTATGTTGGTATTATTTAAGAAGTGAAAAGTTGAATGTGGAAATTCCTAAAAGAATTGTGGAACTAAAAATCTAACTTTGTATAATTAACAAAAAAAATCTAGAATAAACTAGATTTTTTTTTGTGTATATAACAGTTATTTATTTTGTTTATCCAGAGCTGTAATAATAGTTCATTTGAATTATGGGGGAAGGGATTGTGTCAAAAAGAGTAACAAATATGTCAATCTAACTTTTACGGAAAACTAAAAAGATTGATACTCTATATATGTTTTTTTTTTTAACTTGTTAGGCGTGAAGCTTTAACCTGTGGACACTTGAAAGCCATAAACACAAACACAAATAGAAGACCACAGACTTTTTTTCGTTTAATTTTTTTCTTTTATTAGGGAAAAAGGAACAAACAACATATAAAACCAACCGTTTCTTTTTGTTAAATGCTAAAGAGCTGCTTTTTTAGACTCATTTTTCAGAGTGTTTGAACACTGTTGAATGATGCGTTGTTTTTTTCTTTTTCAGATTCTGTCAAAATTACCATCAAAGAAGATGAGGATATCATCCTAAATTGTTCTTTTGGGAAAGACATTACAGGTCATCGCATTGAGTGGAAAAAAGATGACAATGATGTTTTTCATTTTGATTTCACGAAGGAGGATCTTACAGTTGAGGATCCAAAGTTTACAGACAGGGTCTCACGTTTTTCAGAAGATCTAAAGTCTGGAGATGCTTCCGTAAAAATCCAGGGAGCAAAGGTTTCAGACAGTGGAAAATACAGCTGCTTGCATATTAACCAACCTGGACAAGCTCCAAAGGACCAGCGGCTTATTGAGCTTACTGTTGGTGAGTGTTTTTATGGGACACCTATCGACTAAAAAAATAATAATTGATTTTTATTCATTGATTAGAACTTATTTGTCTACAGGAGGATAAAATGTCCTCAGAACTCAAGTGTAATTGGTTCACTATGAAAATAAATGTATTCCCACAAAAACTGAGAAATTCCAGAATGGTTTCCACAAAAGCGAAATTTATTTAATATGAAGCCTTTTTCTGCTTTTCAAGTAAATTAAATTGAAAACCAGCTTACATGTCATCATAGAATTGAAGCACAACACCATCTATATCCATAAAAGAGGAACGGATGCAAATTTCTCTCTAATGAAATAGCCAGACTTTCAGTTCAATTTATATGGTCTATATAACTCTGATTCGCAATAGATTGTGCCATTTTACAAGACACTTAGACTTAACCAGAGTCTAGCTGTTTTGTAGACAGATTCCAAGTCTTTTTATTCTAGATATCAAACATTCTAGTCAAGTTCAGTTTATTTTTATAAGTTAGTTAGTTCATTCCTTCACACTGATCATATATGTAACGGCAGTGTAAAAGGAAAACTTCTCTCAAAAGTTTCTGGTTTTGTTTGTCTTAAGTGTTTAAGGTCATTTACCATGAGCGACTAGAGTGCATACACACACACAAAGAGCACAGAGAGGCACTGATCGAATTGTATTTTTTTTTTTTTGTGTTTAAAAAGGTTAAAGTTAATAACACTAGGAGCTCATTGAACAGCAGAGCAGATGATCTATCAGCTGGTTTCCAAGTCTTATAGAAGAAAATACAGCACATGCAATCCATCAAACTAAAAGCTAAATGGATGTTTCTAGGAGAGAGACAAAGTTTAACACTGAAAACACAGGGTCAAAAGTATCAACAAGGGAGACATTAAGTTACTGACAGCAGTAGCTCAGATGCTGCTGCAGCGCCCTCTGCAGGAAGGTGTCACAACCAAACAGAAGAGCAGATCAGATGTAGATTTTATTAGCTTTTATTAGGAGAGAAAAACAAGAGAACATTAAGGTTAGAGCTGAAATGATAGCAAAAAAATATAAATTGGAATAGCCTATTTTTAAAGCTTGACAAGGGGTCTACCTCCAGTCTAAGGTTGGTAGCTGGTTCTACTGGAGGAGGCCTGATACTAAAGTAGGCTGTTGGTTAGAGAGCAGGGCATTTATCTTCTTTAGAGGCTATAGGTCAACTGGAGTGTTACTTGATGTCCCGGTGCAATAATCTTAACCCAGTAATGCTCCTTAAAAGTGTCTCAGTGTCCAATGCTCATTAGGAACTATAAAGGGATATTCCCTTCTTTTTTTTCTGAAGAGATCTTCCTCCCAGTATACTTTTTTAAATTTTGAAAACCACCAGTGAACATCAGTATGAGCTTGGTTAAGACATGATCAGATCTCTGATGCAAGATGGAGCTTGATTATTTATACTTTAAATATGTGCAAATAATTTTTTGGATTCTTTTCTGGAACAAAAAGCCAGTGAAGATAAGCTTAAATAGGATAAATATTATCTTTCTCAGATTTTGATCTCAATCCTTGCAGCCTCATGGTTTGATAGGATGAAATCTTTTCACTGCATTTTCTTTTATTTCCATATGATAAAGAATTACAATAGTTCAGTCCTGAAGTATACATGGAGAGGATTTCCACATCACTCCTGGTCAGGATCATTCTAATTTTGACTATATTATAATTGTAAAAGAGGGTAACCCTAGAAACCTGTTTAACATGTGAATGATGAGATTTATCTTGTTTCATGTTAATCCCAATCAGGTGATTTTGATAGATATCTCTAACATCTCTTTTCTTTTCCATTTTAGAATGCATCTTAACCTCTTAGGGCTGATCACAGTCACCTCAGCAGCTGTAAATAAGTAAACTTGAACTGTAAGATAGTTTAGAATAATTAAAAAGCAGTCACAGCTTGTCATATCAATGTAAGGTAAGCGAGGGGAGAATTCATGACACATCTCAGACTCACTTGATACTTCAAGTTGCATAATGTACTTTATTGGATAATGTAAAATAAAAGTTATTGATACATTAATCTTAGTGAACTTTTTTGTCATTCTTTAAACTCAGTGTTATTTGTCTCAAATATTGTTGATCAAGAAGGGATTCACACAGCAGATCTATTGTTTTATTTGCTGTCTTGGACATAATTTATTTTTATTTCTGTGAAAAAATTTTCTGAAGGTGCAACACAAAAGATCCCCAGTAGATGGCCACAGAGTTAATCAGCAATAAGCAGAAAATAAAAATTAAACCCTGTTAAAACTTTTTAAAAGAATTTTAGAGGAACCATATGTGTCTAGGTAACCCGAGAAAATTTTATATATTTAAGCTTTCTCACTCAGTATCAACAAATGTTGCTATCTGTTAGGCTCAAATTAAAATGTTGAATTTTACAGATGGAATAATTTTCTTTACTTCGTTCATCAACGATAATATTATATACCTGGTCACCTTTACTTATATTCGCGGTAAAGACAGTTGAATTTATCGGCAATAATAGTTAGATGATTAAAATGAACTGATTTTTATTGGCTGAAAGTAACTCTGAGATCTGCTCTGAATAAACTGGAAACCTGTTAAATAAAGCTGGTATCTGATTGGGTAACTTAGGGGGAAATTCAGTAGAAAAACATCAAATTTATGTTTTATTGGTTCGTTTTCTTACTGTTGGCTTTGATTTAAGAAAACATCGAATTCATTGGTTAAAGTTATGTATTGATTTATTGCAATCATAACGGAAATGTGTTTAATTTTAAGTTTTATCGGTTTTATTAACTCAACATTTGATTTTTCTTCCGCTGATGTCAGATAAATAACTTCCGCTTAAAAGCCAAATTCATTTAATCGGGTTTACCGTGTTTAAAAACATTTTGCCCGTCTTTACCTGTTTTACCAAAAGCCAAACCAGTTAGTATTTAAGTTCTCCACATGTTTACAGGAGTAAAATAATGCGAAATAATTTATTTACACCGCGAAGCTGCTTTAAGAAACCAGACTGCGTTAAAAACCAGAATATAATCTTTCAAACGCGATATAACACGCAGATAACTGTAGAGCTATTGTTAAGTAAAGCACACACTGTAAATAGATAATTGTTTCCAGATAAATATCAGGTCGCATGCAACCTCCGAGTTTTATATGGTTAAAAGACAGAACCAAGGATCCAGAAAGAAAAAAAGGTGAGTCCTGGTTCCTATCTCCTCCCAGATAGGGGTTGATGGCGCTATTCAATCATAAAAGAGAAGATATACGCTTAGATCATCTGTTTGGTTTCAACACCGATTCTAAAACATATTTAAAGTTAAAAAAAAAAATCTCACAATTTGACATACCACATTTTCTATAGGCTATTTTTGTTTAATTAAATTATTGTATGAAGTATATTGATACATTGCTATCCAAAATATTACAGGTGATTTATTGTGATATTTCAAGGAGATATTATAATTGTGCAGATATTTTCTGTCATAATGGTAAAGAATAGCAACATTGTCATTAGCACCATTAGACCAATTTCTGCCCCATGGTCTATTTTCCAATTTCAGCTTACAACAACAAAATTAATATATTAGAACAAGATTCACTGCAATAGTAGAGCATTATCATAGCTGTAAATCTTAAGGAGAAGAGTCCATGGTTTTCATTTTTTAAATCTGTTATTTGGTGTAGTTTTACTCAACTGCCTTTTCACACAATCTGTGTGTATTTTAATTTAAAAACAAATACTTTATTTATATTTATATATTTTTAATCATTTATAAACAAAGAGCAAAATGGAAATTAAGGGACACAGCAGATAGCTTAGTAAAAACATCATTAACCTGAGAAGCTGCCAGGAGGTTTATTGTGTCTTTGTTAAAGTTATAAAGAGTCACTGCTCAGCTGGGAGAATCTGATAAAGCAACAATTGGTTATTAAAAAATGGAGAAGAGTGTCAAGATTAAAGCCATAATAGGTTCTACTTTTTTCTTGAACCATAAATAAAGAGGAACCTGTTAGAAAATATATTTAGGGCTTTTACATTCACAGTTCAGTAGGAGGACCCTAAATTTCTATTGTTGCTGATAGTAGGAATAAAAAATTTAGGTCTATTATTTCTACCCTTCAAATCTGGAAGTTTTTTTTTACATTTTTGCATAGGAAAATTTGCAAAACAGGAGCTCAGAATCAGATAGATCTCATAGTTGTGACTGTAATTTCAAAATGGCTAAAAAAAATTTGCTTCAGGACAGCCTATGTTGAGCTGTATTTAATACATATACAATTCATTTTATAACTTTTCCATATATTTATTGATATCATAGTTATGTATAGCATGATTTAATCAATATTTAACTCAGCATAGACTGAATGATGGGGTAACTGGTAGTGACACTGCAAGAAAGCCCTGGGTTCAGTTTACTTTGAAGGCCTTACATTTGGGAGTTTGCTTGTTTACTGTAAAGCATTGTATCTTTTCCCTCTGCACGAAAGCACTAATGCACACGAGGGTAAATTAACACAATATTTCATTAAGGTTTTAATGCATAGTTGTCTTTGACTAATCCAGGCTGTTAACATATATTCTTTCTGTCCATTTACTGTTAAAAAATTAGCATCAGCTTCTCTGTGAACCTATAAGAATTAAGTGGATAAATAAAGTCTGTCTGCCTCACTATTATCAACAAGCTCTGACTCACTGTAGCAGTTCAGAGAGCTGTTTGGTAGGTTAGTTTATGATGTTTCATCAAAAAGGCTCACAAATACCCATAGTTTCTCAGTTACTTTTGTAATAAAGAGGGTAAATTTTACAGCCTTATCCTGCATTTTCAATATTTCAAGTTTAATCTTTAAAAACTCTTCTTTGTGTATTTATAGAGCCCAAAGTCTATAGTCATTGATAACATGGTGTTTTGAAGTGATACAAATATTTCCAGTACAGGGATCAGAAAATGTAACATAAAGAAGAGCTATGAGAGCAGAGTTGAAAAGTGAGGAACAATAAGAAAACGGTGTTTATATAATACTAATATTTCCTCAAACACCACATATTTCTGAATAGCAAGAGATCTTACTAAATAAGACTCATATATGTCATTAGGCCCTAATATTATATCTAATTTACATATTTTTATCAAAAACCAATTAGGTGAGATTATTGTGTTTCATATTAATGCTGCCCGCTCCACCATAATCTGACAATGATTGGAAAGAAAAAAACTGCCAGATCAGCTGCTGAGTCCAGGGACATCAGACTGCCCCGTCCATTATACAAGAAATAAAAACAATAACAACAAAATAACACTGTGAGGGAACATGGCTAATTTCAGAGCAGCAAGAACAAATATAATGATTAAACCTTAATACTAACTCAGACCAGGAAAAAATGTAAGTTACAGCTAATCATCTATTAACCCAGCATGATGTGGAGTGGAGCTTTGCTCTGATTGCACCACCACGCTCATGAGGAACAGAGAGTAGATGAACTTCACCTGAGCTATTCTGCCTCCTCTACTCATAATTCGTGGGGATTTTAAAAGCAGTAGGAGTTCTGTAAAAGCACTGGATTCACCAGCCCTCAACCAGGTATGTATTCATTGGGGCATGAGTAAATCTTTTAGAACAGGGGTCTTCAATGTTTTCCAGGCCAAGGTCCCCTAAACTGATGCAAGATAGAGCGGGGACCCCCTAATTATATATATATTGTATGAAATTGTGTTATATCAAACTGGTTCTATAGTCACTCTATTACAGCTGGAATAATGTAACGGTAGTAATTAGGCCCTGGGATTATAAAAGTATTTCTGATTCTGATTCCTGGTTGATAGGACAGGTGTTGTGAATGAAATGGTGCCCAGCTTGAAAGAGCTCCAGACCTCTGTTTTAGGGTAAAAGATCTATTCGTTACCGATCTGGCGCTTACTAATCCAAACCTTATGGGGAATTGTACATCCACATCGGCTGCTATCTTCAGTGAGAACCGATCCTGCATCTGCGGCTGCTATTTGTTAGTGGCACATAGGAAAAGAGGATCTAAATCTGAATATGAAGAGACATTATTGATTATTGACACTTGGCATTTCATTTTGTGGCTAAAAATGTTCCTTGTTATATTTATTGTTTGTTTCATGTCTACAGGTACTTGTCCACAGCCAATTATCAGGGGTCTTGAGAACAGAAATGGTGGGAGGGAGGTGGAGTGTAAAGCTGCTGGTGCTTTTCCAAAACCTGAGATGGAGCTGCAAAATGATTCTAATGTTACTTTGAAATATGAAGTAAACAACGCATCTCCGAATGGAAAGTACTTTGACATTATTCTCCGTGCGGTTGTGACTGAGGAAGGCTACTACCATTGTGTTTTGACACAAAATGAAATCTGCCATCAAATTTCCTCAGAGAGGAGTAGGATGGTCATGCCTAGAGGTGAGTTTCTTATTCGGTTTCAGTTTTCCAGACAGTATGGTCCAACTTGGTTTTGATACAATTTAATTTAAAGTTTTTGAAGTATATGTCTAATTTGAAGTATATATTAAATTTAAACATCTTTTGTTTAGGGTGATTTAAACGTGAAAAAAATAAAATCTGATTCAAAAGGATGATCTAAACAGATGTAAAAGAAAGAATATATGTTAAAATGTTTACATTATAGAGTGAACTGCTATTTTACCTATGATAAATAACAATTTAGATAGCATAAAATGACGATAAACATATTACATTCCAAAAAGATATAAATTTCCAAGACTAACATTCAAACACAAGTACAACTGGTATTATGTCCAGTTCTCCCACAGATCTGGAGGGAAAAAACAGGTCAATAGAAGGTTCACTTTGTTTTGTAAGACATGTAAAATGTTATCTTGATTTTTTTTTCTCTCTTCTTAGTTAGAGATAAAGGAAAGTGATTAATGTTTATGCTGTAAATATTCTTTGACATTTTTATTAAAAGCCACTCTAAACAAGTTTGTTTTTAATCTGGAATTAAAGCAATTTAGGGTCTCAGCATTTTTACGTTTTTCTGGGAGTTTGTTCCAGATTAGCGGAGCATAAGAACGCAACTAATCTGGGATGAATGATAACCATTCTAATATTTACAGTAAAGCTTTATTAGCAAGTGCTTTGTTCTGCTTAAGTAAGTGAGATTAATATATAATTTTTAGCCTCCGATTAAGCAGCTGGATAAATGACTGCGTCTGTAACAGAACTGACAAGTTTAAATCCTTTAATCATAGTCACTGTTGTGTTTTCACGCATAAAAGAGTTGTGAAAGTATTTTAGGAAGGCATTTTGGTTATATACCAGGTGAAAAACCATTCTGTTTTAACAGAACATGAAAATAACAGTAATAAAGAAAGAAACCATACTGTTAATAGTAATTATATTGTAATAGTTATAGAAATTCTTCAATACAGAAAAAAACATTGTGGCTCTCAGTCCAAGGAGAAAAAGGTAATTGCTTTTAAAAAAAAGGGTGTAAATTTTATAACTACCAGTCCATGTAAGTGCAGACAATTGGAGCCTTGTTTGCTATTTGTGGTAATATTGATGATATAGAATGGCAAAACCTGTAAAATCTACCAGACTGCTTCCAGCTGTTGGATGTGGAGGGAGTTTGCCTGGTGGTAAGATTTTCCTAATACACCAAAAAAAAAAGAAGCAAACAACTAAAAAGGCAACAGAAATGTTGGAAATGATGTCAAGGGTGTTGATGTGGACCATTCACATATGTTATAAATTAATTGGGAAATGATCTGTGATGTTTTATGTAATGTCTTAGGATACAAAGTTCAACTGAAACCTGAAGTACTATTTGGTGTAAACTTTCAGGTGTTTAATGTTTTGCATGTTCTGTATTAAAAGTAAAAAAGAATGTTTAAAAACAATTATATTGTTAAGTACATATGTTTTGTTTACATTATACCGTTGACAGATAAAACAAAATGTGCAATGCAAAAACAGAGCAGAGAATATGTTTAAATGTTCCAAAAATGAGTCTTTGTCACATTTAAAGACCCCTCTGTGGATCAGACCACCTTCAGTGTTTAAGGTTATGTGATCAGGGACCCTTTCCATTGGCCACTTACTGCAGTGATATCATCCTGTTCACTTTGGAGAAAAAATACCTAAATCATAATATTTCCACCACTATGCTTGACTGTAGCAGTGGTGTTCTTGAGGTCACATTTGACGTTCCTCATCCTGAACACCTGGATGTGTGAGTTGATACCAAAGAGCTGGGTGTTGGTCCCTCTGTTAGCAGCTCTTTCTTCTAAACTTACTTTCAACTATTGAGCTGTGATTCAGAATAATACGAACACTGCAGCAACACTCCCAAAGATTTGTACATTGTTCTGGTACAACACCTGAAGAGAAATTTAGAATAAGTTTCATGCTTGTGCTTGAGGTGTTGTATCTGTCTATATAGTGTATGAGGGTGGCTGAGAGAGAGTCTGATATACATTTATCAGAAAAGCTGCAGCAGAAACCTGAAAAGTATATATATATGTATGTATATATATGTACATACACATATATTTATTTTGTATACGTGACAAGTCTCCCGACTTGCACGCTGACGTTCCGGGTTCGAATCCCCGTTGGGGAAGAGAAAGAGCTTCCAGTGTGGGTCCCTTTACCTCAATGCCTACCTCATACAATGATGAGTGACAATGAAATGAATGACATGCTGGCTCAGATGTCGCCCGGCCAAACAAGGTTTTTCTTCAGGTGTAGGGGAACCAGAAATAGTACTATGCTACTGGAAAAAGAAGGAAATGGGCAAGATGTTACCCGTAACCCTAGCCAGAGGGGGTACGTGCAAAGGATGTGGGAGAAATGGTCACTTCGAAACCCACAGTCAAAACTCATGGTGAAACAACTATTAACTCAATGCTCCAATATCCATAAACGTGAATCTCACAACTTCAAATCTTCAAATCTTTATTGTTGTCATTGTCACAAAGAACAACGAAAATTTTAAAAAAAGTGCCATTGATCGATCAGTGCATATGCTTAAAAACAAAAACAGAAATCACTGTCACCACCATTTACACATAATATAAGAAATAAATAACAATAGCTGATAAAAACACTAATAAGAATAGTACAATCTCACACACATCATCCATGATGATTAATGGTTATTTCTGGTTGCATTTAGTTTTGTTATTGCTGTCGGGTAAAAACTGTCTCTAAGGCGGTTGGTTCTTGGTTTGATTGCTCTGTATCGTCTGCCTGAAGGCAACAGTGTGAACAGAGAATGTCCGGGATGAGAAGTGTCCTTTGTGATGTGTTGTGCCTTTTTTAGACAGCGGTCGCTGTGCAAGTCCTCCAGTGAGGGGAGAGGGCAGCCAATGATTTTTTGGGCTGTCTTCACAACCCTTTGGAGAGCTTTCCGTTGAGCTGCAGTGCTGCTGTTATACCATACACAGATGCAGTAAAACAGTATGCTCTCTATGAAGCACTTGTAGAAGGACACCAGCAGTTTCTCCTTGATGTTGTTCTTCCTGAGAACCCTCAGGAAGTACAGTCTTTGCTGGGCCTTTTTTGTCAGCTCCAAGGTGTTAATGTTCCATGTGAGGCCCTGTTCAATGTGGACCCCCAGGAAACGGAAGTCAGCTACCCTCTCCACACATTTCCCCCCAATGATTAGTGGTGTGATGTCCGTTCTTTTGTCTTTGAGTTGTTAAGGAGCAGATTGTTCTCTTTGCACCACACAAACAGCCACTCCACCTCACTCCTGTAGGCCGACTCGCCGCCTCCTGAGATGAGCCCCACCATTGTGGTGTCATCAGCAAACTTGATGATGGTGTTGCTGTGGTGGGCAGAGGTGCAGTCATGTGTGTATAGACAATAGAGCAGGGGACTCAGCACACAGCCCTGTGGAGAGCCAGTGCTAAGGGGAGGGCAGTGGATAAATGTTCCCCCACCCTAACTCTGTGCTGTCGGTTGGTCAGGAAGCTCATAATCCACTTGCAGGTGGAGTGAGGAAGACCCAGGTGCTCCAGTTTGTCCACCAGTCTGTGAGAAAGGATGGTATTAAAAGCAGAGCTATAGTCAACAAAGAGCAATCGCACATAGTTCCCCTTCTGCTCTAGATGTGACAGAGCAGCATGGAGGGCTGTGATCACAGCATCCTCGGTGGATCTGTTTGCTCTGTAGGCAAACTGGTGGGGGGTCGAAGCCAGGAGGGAGAAGTGCTGTGATGTGACCCCGTACCAGTTTTTCAAAGCACTTCATCACCACAGGGGTTAGTGCCACTGGCTGGTAGTCATTGAGGGAAGAAATATGTGGTTTCTTGGGTATGGGGACTATGATGGAAGATTTCAGGCAGGATGGGACTGTAGACAGGGCTAGGGACTGGTTGAAGATCCTGGTGAAGACTCCAGCCAGCTGATCGGCGCAGTCTTTCAGGACACGTCCAGGGATGCCATCAGGTCCAGCAGCCTTCTTTGGGTTGACGGCCCGCAGTGTGCGCCTCACCTCGTGCTCCCTTGAAGACAGCGCTCCCCAAATTCCACCAGCATGTAAAGTGCGCTACAAGAAAAGCTAGCACTCTGGACAAAGTCTATTTCAACATTAAGCTTGGCTATAGGGCTAGACCACTTCCACACCTGGGTCAGTCTGATCACCGGTCCCTGCATTTAATCCCTGCTTATACCCCCATTGGAAAAACCGCTACAGCCATCACCAAAACTATCAAATCCTGGCCTGAGGATGCGTCACAGCAGTTGCAGGACTGTTTCGACAGGACAAACTGGGATGTTTTTGAACATCAGGACCTGGGGTTTTTTACTGACAGTGTATTGTGCTACATCAAGAACTTGAGATTGTTGAGATATGAAACATCTATTCTGGCAAGGGGGAACTTGAACCCCAGGTCAGAGAGACCCCCCCCCGATCATGTGCTTATTGGGTATAATGCCCCAATAGGCACACAAGGCAGCAACTGAATTGAAAAAGAGGGGAGATCTTGCAAACATCTTCTTTTTATGAACAAAAACAATGTTTTCACACATTTCATTCCAGTTCATGCAACCATAACAGCATGTTTTATTGTGTTCTTTATAAAATAAGCCAAGCAAACTCATCTGGTTTAGGGGCTTTGTGGTTTTGTGTAAATTGAGGAACTAAAAATGTATTCTAACCTAAACTTATTGGTCACTGATTATGCTAAATGCTGTCTGGGTAAAGATAAGGCAGTCACCACTGATTTGTGGAGAGAAGAAACATTTTAGTGATATTTTGGTGGTAATTTTGGGGGGAATCATCTAAATCGTGCCATTCCTCTGGTGTTTGACTGAAGATAACTGTTTTGATTCATTGTGAGAATGATCTAATCCTCATCTTTATTTTTATTTCAGGTGCAGGATATTTCCTCGTCCCTTCATCATTGTTAGTGTTCTCCTCATTATCGCTGTCATTTGGATTCTGGTCTATTGGTTTTGCTGCCCCACCCATCCCGGTAAGCTTTAATTTTTTAGGGTACCTTGGTTTGCATAATAAGCTGTCAAAATTTTCTCAAGTCTAAAGAAAAAGAAATCAGCATTTTTTTCTACCCCTCAGAAATGTGAAAATGTGCTTCCTCAAAACAAAATGAGGTTTTCAGCTCAGTCATTTTCCTAAATCTGAGCTTCTTTATCCAATGGTTTTTGACTTCTTTTTTTCTGCCCAGATTAGGAAATTAAAATCAGATTTCTGATTCAACATTTTATTTTCTCTCATTTCAGCTTGATAGATCTCGTTATTTATTAATAAGACCCTTCAGTGCTCCAAGTCTCTGCTACAGAAACGAAAAGTGTTGTTTCAGTAGTTTATTATAGTTTAATGTTATTTTTATATTAATCTTTATGTAACAAATCATTCCTAGATATAAATTGTGTCTTTTCTTGAACTAAAATCTTGTTTCTGAACTTGGAGGTAAAATTGTGCTTAACCTGTTTTTAAGCTGTTTAGCTCAGAGTTGCTGCTGAATGGAGGCTGCTTAGGATTTGTATCTTTGAGGGAGAAATATTGATTTGCTTTATTCAGAAGGATTTTTAAAGAGAGCCTCACATTCTGTATCTAAGTACAAAAAAAGTGACTTAAATAAATGTGTTTTATTTTTTGCAGGTGGGCGAGATGAAATGGATGCAAATCAGGTTCCCTTGATGACTGGATCAGATCACAATAACTGATATGATGTTTTTCAATAAAATTATTAGTGATTATTTTACAGCATTTACTGTATTGTGTAAAAATACAGAAAGACAAATACCCTATAAATTTTTTTAGGATATTTAAAGAGTCTATCTGTTAATATTGTTCCATCAAAGATTTATTACCACACTGTAATAATCAACAGTTTTAAAGAGAAGTAACTTCAATCATTTAATTTTCCTTTTCAAATCAAAAGTTCCACTTTAAGATCAAATCCAAAATAAGAAAATGAACTTGATTCAATTTGTGTTATTTCTTACAAAGACCGTTTTGTTAAAGTTTAACAATCAAAGCTGTAAAATCTTATTTGTGATTCAAGGTATATTGTTCTCTCTGTCACACATCAGTTACTCTTTTCCATTTTCACATAAAGTGATCATTAGAGAAGCAAAAATTTTTGGATTATACAGAATTAAGGTCAGTTCCTCAGTCGAAGGTTCAGTCTAATACTGTATATATTAATTGTTTCAACCTAAACATGTTTCTCCAGTTCTGCATATCACTTCTGCAGGGACTTTTATTGTGAAGTTCTGAATCTTAACAGAATTATAGTTAACTGTATATTAAAAACTCTGATTATTTTTAAGGTTTGTTATATTTTTTTCTTTTGGATCTTCTTTTTCGCAGGTTCTTGATTAAATTTTTTTTTCTATGAGATGCTGAATTTTTTTATGTGTTTAAAATTAGTGGTGTTCAGGGCAAAATGAATGAGCAAACTGTAATTTGATCCAATTTAAAAAGTAATATGATGCTGAAAGTTCAATCTAATTTTTTTATGGCACCTTCGGAACCTTAAATTCAGGTTAAGCTTTTAACTACAGGCCTATTGCAAAGAATGTGGCGAAAAAAAAGTAGCTCATATACAGTAAAACAGGTTGAATATGAACCTTTTCTCCTAGAATAAAACCTGGGAATTTTTTATGTACTGCTTTAACTTAACCAGTGTTTCTATGTGTTAAATTTAAGGGGTGTGAATACTTTGTGGTGGCACTGTGTGCATATTTAGACCAAACTGTAAAAGAGTCATACTGTATTATCATCAACATTTTTAATGATGTTACTTGTTTGAATATTTTTTCCTCTATCTTTAATCTTGCTATTTTTCATTAATGTTTGTTGTTAACGTTTTTGTATTTTGTTTTTTATCTCTTGATTTTGCTAAATCAACTAAGATCTGGTTTGACTTTAAACTCCTTCCCCACCTCACCTCTCCAAACTTGAGGAAGGCTGTTTTTTATTTTCTAACCATTCTAAAGGAAAATCTGGTTATACAACTGAAATACATCTAAATTTGTTTAGAAATGTTAAAGTACATTTAATGTACAACAAGAGAATGTGGTTTAAATAGACTTTTGTGTGTTAATAAAAATGGCTTAAACTAAATTTTGTTAAATCGTTTGTTAGATTGGAACATACTAGCTTTAAATTCTCCTTCTTTAACATTAAAGTTGATTTTTTTGTTCCTTTGAAAAATATTAATTAATTAGAAAGAAACATTTGACTTAAATAAATGATAAATACAAAGTAGAAAATGTAGAATATAGTTATAGTTATACTATAAAATTACTGCACAACAGGAAAAGCAGCTTAATTTCCTTTTTTAAACTTTTAGATAATCTAACTTAATTGTTTTAATCAAGCAATCTCAAAAGTGTCAGTTTGATTTCTGTTCAGTAAAGGTTGTGCTTCAATAACGATTTGCTTTGTGAGTAAAAGTAAACATGGGGATTAAAAAAACTTCTTCCACATGGCTTGGTTATGACAGTGTGTGGAAAACTGTTCCTAGTTTTAACAATTATTCATTTGATAAAATGACAAACTGTATTTATTTGAAGGAAAGGAGTTTATCACATTTGCTTGATTAAATATGCAATATGGTATTAACAAAAACAAATTCTTAGATTATGAACTAATTAAATCTATAATTGAAAAACAAATTTAAGCATATCAATGGTGATTCCAACGAATATATTAGAGTTCCTAGAGTTAAACCCCCCAAAACTACTGTCTAAATTATACAGGACACTGACTAAACTAGATGATACAATATCTATTCCTACTTTGAAATGGGAGGAGGATTTATCAGTCAGCTTTGAACAAAACATCTGGGCTCAGATGTTGCAATCATCTGAAATTAGCAGCTTGTGATTTGACTTCCATTCAGTGTGGATGCTTTGTCTCATTTTCATGTTATGGTTAAAGAATCAGAGGTTAGCTGAATTTCAGATGAGAGTACTGCTGCAGTACAGGAAGTGATTAGCATTCTCGCTGGCCTGTCAAGCTCTGACCTCCCTACATTATAGCAGAAAAAACTCGTCATTCCTTCTTTATGCCGTTACCTTACGTTAAGGAGAGAGTCAGACTCTATAAGGATACCAGAGAGTTAGTTAAGGGAAAAATACTTTCAGTCATATTCAGTCATATCCTCTGCGTTTATTTCTTAATAATTGTGGCCATCAGGGGGATGAGAAAATCAACATTCAAGTTAATTTGCTGGCTTAGTGTGTTTTCAGACGTTAAACATGATGTGAAAACTATTAATGCTGTGTGTTGTCAAAGGTTAAAATTTATATCGTTACCATCAAGGCATCTAGACCCACTAAGGACCGGCTAGTACAGTTGCAGAGGCAACAAGAAAAACATTGGTTAAGCTTTTTGGCTCTCCAAAAATTATTCTTTGTGATCAGGGGTGACATTTGGAGTTCAATGTAATTATCACCTCTGTAGATTGTATAAAGTTGAGAAAAGGCACAATACACCTTGTCATTCTCAAGCAAATGAGCAGTGTGACTGACCCCGATCAGAAATGTACAGTAAGCGTCGTCATCATATCAGCCAAGTCACTTTTGCATTCAACACAACAGTTCATCAATCCAACAGAATGAAACCTTACTGTCTAGCGCCGCAGCTGCCTGTAGTGGAACCAAGTAAGGCTAAATGTGACTTTTAGGATCCAACTCCTTATAAAGTATTTCACATCCACCTCAGAGCCACCACTTCATAGAATACATACATAACTATACATTCTGTTGTGATTTTTTGTTTTTTTAAAAAGTGCAGTTTTAAAATCTGAGTCAAATTTTAACTTTTAACCTTTGCAAATAAAAATTCAAAAAGTGTGGCATGCTTTTGTTTTCAGCCCCCTTCACTCTGACAAACTAAAAAAAATCAAGGGACTCAATAAAGTCAGTCTGTATCTAATTTCATCATTGCTGTTCTATTGTTTTCTTGCTCATGACTAGAAACAGAAGATCACGCAACACATGGGATCATGCATTGTGATGCCGGCTCCTTTTAAAACAAATTTATGTATTTTGCCTTTTTTGGATTTTCCACAAATTATAAAACAGGGATCTGAGACTTGTGCTAATGAAGAATACAATAACGTTTAGTAATAAGAAAAGTCTGATTGCTGACATGTGTGCATCAAAAAGCACAAAAAGAGAAAAAGAGTTGTGAAAATATTTAACCAAAAAAAAAACAGCATCAGAGTAAAGTCACCAACTCTGACACCAAAAGTATTGTTAAGAAACAAGATAACTGGACATTAACTGTGCAAAGTTGTAAACAATTCTTGCAGACTTTACACCAAAATGCTTTCTAAATCTGGATTAGAATTGACTTATTTTTTGCTGAATGAAGGATAATGATTAGATAAGATAATGTATCTATCAGGCAAATTAACATAAAACAAGTAAATCAGCTTTGGATAGATGAGTAACATTTAAAAGTAGTGTTGCACCAATACCAATACCGGTATCGGGCGGGGCCCCGATCCAGCACTAAAACGGTGGTATCCGTATCGGCAAGTACCAACAAATAGGGCACCGATACCATTTTGATGTCCGTATGTCACCTGAACGCAGCCTTCTCTCTCCTGACACAGACTAGTGTTAATAATCGCTATTGGCCCGCTCCAGACCAATAAGGGTGGGCCAATAGCCGCTCTTGACCAATGCCGGGGCAGCTTTTTCATGCAGCGGAAAAACAAACCAGGAGAAGAAAATGTCTGCGGTGTGGAAGTATTTCTTTATAGAAACGCCAGCGAGTACATCGGCTAAATGTGAGATTTGCGACCTGAAAGTTTCACGAGGTGGAGTTAAAACGGGCAGTTTCAATACCCCAAACCTGATCAAACATTTGAAGTCGAAACATGTGAACGAACATAAAGAGTTCAAGACTACCAAGCGAAGCCGGGAAGGACCGCAGCAACAAACCCTGGTCAGGAGTGAGGCAGCAAGACAGATGTCTGAGAAAACAACCGAGATGACTGTTCTCTGTAACCTGCCCCTCTCCCTCGTTGAAAGCGTGGGCTCCCGGCTTTTTATGGCCCGCGCAGTACCTAAGTATAAGGTCCCAAGTCGCAAATACATCACAGGGACGCAGTGGCGCAAAAACTGGGTATGCAGCGCATGCAACGCATAGGGGCGCTGCACTCGAGGGGGCGTCAAAAAACCCCTCTAGAATATACATTTTTCTAGTTGTCATTTTCTATATTTAACAGCATAAAATGATCAATAACAGAGAGACAGCACTGATTATGCGCCCCTCTGATACCCCCCCACTGATTATGCGCCCCCTTCAGCTCACCTCCTGTCGCTCTCCCTTCCCACACAGGTGGCTCGCGCACTCGCCCCTAAGAGGCGCACTCAGGCGTGTTTTTTTCATTTTTTTTATCTTCGACTACCACTCGTAGTGCACACTTAACAGCAGGATGGAGCGTCAGAAAAAAAAAAAAAAAACTATCCGGGGCGCAAAACAGAAAAAGAAAAAGGGAGAGGGATAAAGTTGTTGGCGAGATGAAAAAAAGCCTTTCAATGTGGTTGAAAGACAGTAGGTAAGTTCTGTCAGTGTATCGACAACAGGACAGGAGGGTTGGAAATATTCAGATCAGATAAAGCTAGTCTGATACGGAGTCGCCCCATATTTGACTGTTAAATGCTGCATCCCCTATTGAAGCGATAAGGAACGCGATTTGTTCCGTATTTCTAGGAATATCTGATACATACGCCTGTAATACACATATCCTCACACTAAGAGTAAGAATGACCAAAATAAAACTTGTGAAATATTAACACAGGAAAGCTAAAATGTCTTGGCCAGTGCCCAGCTATGGTCCAATGCTTAGCTGCAATTTATTCACTCATATGTACATTTCTTATTATTGATTTTTTTAATTAAAGATTAGTTGTACAAGTCTATGTGTATCAGACACATTAATCCATTGCCACTATAGCCCTTAGACTCAGTGACCCATGTTACCAACCTTTTTGGAAGGGGGACACTTGAGTTTAAATGTTTTATTCAGTATCACTACAGTGGTGTTGTGATGTATCTGATAAGTCAGATCAGATGAAGAGTCCAGTAACTGTTATCCAACAAGAAGATAGTTCAAATTTAAAGATTAATTTTTATTGTGGTTTGACTGCTGTATTTTT
>NW_015151590.1:80285-82564 GCF_000732505.1 Cyprinodon variegatus
GGATTAGTTGGAGACATACACTAGGCTATATCAGCCCCACCAAAAATATTTTTCACCAGCCGCCACTGGCGCCGATTATGTGTTTTCGCATCCACCTCAAAAATATGTAGTTGCGCCCCTGCAGGGACGACTATCCCGGCACTGAAAAATAAAGTAACGGAGCATGTTTTAGGAAAGCTAGGGGAGGCAGGGGCCATAAGCTTTTCAACCGACCTCTGGAGCAGCCAAGTCTCCCCGCTTTCCCTGCTTAGCCTGACAGCCCACTGGGTAGACTTGGAAAGAAATGCCGTAGTAATTTGCGACCTATATGAGAAAGAGAGAGAAACTCATGCACTACTTGTATTTGTGCGTTGCCATGTTGATGGAGTTGAGTGATGTTGCTGCTGTTGTACAGAGATAGGGAGGTCGATACAAATACAGAATGCTGTGGTTAACTTTTATTATAATTACATTATTATTAATAATATTATGCTAATTCTTCTGATATTATTAAAGGTCCATGCCATGCTTTGGGACAATGCAAGCAATATGAAGAAGGCAATGAGGGACCTGGGAGTCTCCAGCCTGGGATGTTTCTCACACATGATTCAACTCGTGGTGCACGATGGACTGCTGTCCTAGCAAAGTGTGAGCGATGCGCTGGCCAGTGGGAGAAAAATAATTGGGCACTTCAAACATTCCCCATTGGCCACATCAAGACTTGAAACTGTCCAGGCAGGACTGGGAAGGCCAGTCAAACGTCTGATCCAAGATGTTCCCACCCGCTGGAACAGCACCTTTTATATCACTGCGAGCCTGCTGGAGCAAAAGAGTGCCCTCTCACTCTACGCTGCAGACCACCAGCTCCCAGCAACACTGACAGCAAGTGACTAGACCTTGCTGGAGAAAATCAACACTATTCTGGCTCCATTTGAAGAGATCGCAAAACAGATCAGCTTCGCCACCTTCACCCCCTCAGAGGTCATCCCCTCAGTCGTCGTTCTGAAGCGTCTGTTGGCCAAACAGACCACAGAGGACAGCGGGATAAAAACAATAAAGGCAACACTTCTAGCAGCTATGGGCACAAGATTCCAGACGATTGAGGCGGAGCCCTTGTACTCTGTTGCAACCATATTAGACACACGTTACAAAGACAGGTATGTTAGTTTAATTGTGAGCTGTATAGTGTAAAGTTTAAACATCTTGTGTTAGTGTGCAATTAAATGCAGTGCAAAATAACAACTTATATGAGCTAAAAGCTATATTATGCCACTCTGTTTATTTTGTTACTGCAGATACTTCACAATTGCAGAGAGCAGGAAGCTGGCAAGAAGTGCACTGACCCAAGAGGTGGAGAAAAATGAGGAGTCTTCACTGCAGATAACCACCACTGATGCAGCAGAGCCAGCCAGTAAGACCCTCCGGATGACAGCAGAGCCCAACAAAAGCAGCTGCTTTAAAGGAATAGTACACCCAAAGTCCAAAAAGGTTAGCCACTGCTCAAACAAACAAAAAAAAAGAAAGATTCATTAATTAAAAAATAATTTGGCACCGGAGAGAAGGAAAGCCTTATTTTTGGTGCACCTCCTCCTTGTTTTCCCACAAAAAAAAAATCCCCAGTGTCTCAGTCCTCATGGTTTTTGCACACACACACATTGGACAGCAAGTTGCAGCTCAGGTGAGTTATTAGGGTCAGGGGTTCAGAGCAGATGAAAATCCTTTTGTCATGTTTTCCCCATATTTTTTCTCATCATTTCCATCCGGTTGCTGTGACGGTGTGTGTGTGCGTGGGGGGGTATGGGGATTCGCAGTAGTTTGATTTGATTGATGCTACATTGTTTTTTTTTACATATTCCCTTTATTTCTGGGGGCATTGTATGACAAACTTTTTGTCCATTATCTGTATAGTGTACAGTTGTCACAGAGTGAGTCCCTACAGTTTCTGTAGGAAATTGTTGCAACCCTTATGCTGGACTCATTTCTAACCCCTTTCTCCACCAAGTTAAAGATGATTCCAGCCTTGCAATTTGAGTAATCTTCTCTGTCTGGTTAAGATGATATTACTGTTAAACCTTAAGTCCTGTTTTATAGCCATTTATTATACTGACAAGTTATTTAAAGTAAGGTTAAAACCAGTCTGAGAGAACTGGGAATGTAAGCACTTTTGAGGGGCTGTCACTTTCATTACACTACCATTATTCTCCAATTGGATAACTGTGTTTTGGCTGGTTCCAATTTTACATTATAAATTCCATAATGCGTCACAAGATATTTACAGCTTTAAGATATTCTAAACCCAG
>NW_015151590.1:84201-85950 GCF_000732505.1 Cyprinodon variegatus
GAAACATGCCCTGCCTGATCTAATGTAGGAAGGTTGAGAACGAGATGTGATGGAGGCCTGCAGTCCAGCTGCAGCGCTGCTAACAGCATGAAGGAAGCCTATTGCAGTTTGCAAACTGCAAACTGCAGTTTGCAAACTGCAATAGGCCTGGCCTCCAGCTGCTTGGGGGTATGAGGTCTTCGGCGGTGTAGCTGAGAACTCCTTTCTTTTTCCGAAGGGAGCCTGTGAGAACACATCCAGCTGCTGCAGTGCTACGAGAGGAGCGCGTGGAAAAGGTGCATTGGCAAAAACATCGGCTGAATCCTCGTGGGAAGTTGGAAAAGGGGCTTTGGAAAAGACATCTTGAGTGACACCGCTCTCTGGTACATCCCAGGAATTATTATGAGCAAAGGTGCTTGATGTGGACCGAGGGAAGGTAGCAGATGGTTGTACTGGTGTGGTATTGGGGGGCAGGGCTGAATATGGAGCTACCAGAGGTCCATGTTGTTCATCATCATCAGAGTCCTATTAAGACCACAGGACGATCACAAACTGACACAACTACCAAACAATACAGTCTACTCAGGAACAAGTCACAGGACGGATGAGCTTAGCAGCTATCTTATCAAGAATCTTGTTTCCACAATTTAGCTGAAGAGGCAGCATCTCAGTCTCAGGCTTCTAAAGCATGTTGGCGGAACTTGGTAAGAGCACATGGAGGTATTAGTGAGAATTATTTAAGGTTTGGGGAGTTTAGATTGAGATTAGGTCTGTGGAAACAATGAGGAAAAGTTAAGAAAGTTAAGCTAAAAATAGGGATGGACAGGTTAGCACAGATATATCATTTTCTTTAGCTTGATTTATACCTTGTTCTGTTCTTTAAAACCTCAATAAAAAAGAAAAATGTTGCCATGATATCTATATGAAGTCTTCAGGGAAATACAGATTTTCTGCTGCTAAATAGATGACTTCAAGAATAGTATGTCATGGTATGTCTGGATACTAGTGACTGTAGTGACTCTTGCATCATTAAATAACATATTAAATCAGGGGTCTTCAATGTTTTCCAGGACAAGGACCTCCAAACTGATGCACTGAAAAAAACAGCTCATAAGATTTACTTGAAAAATATATTGTAAGTATTTGCACTCAAATGATTTAAGTAAAATTTAATGCTGCAATATCAAGTAACACTCACTTTCCAGTATCAAGTGAATTTTACTTTCCACAAAACATAACAGTTGCGAAGATATTAAGTAACATTTATTTAATTACATCCAAGTTGTAAGTTATATTTATTTTAAAAATTAAGTAAAGTGAACTAGCATTTTACTCAAAATTTTAAGTAAATTTTACATCCCTGCACTCAAAGAAATAATACTTAATTAAATCAGTGCAGCATTTTTACACTCTTAAAACATTGAGTAAATTTAAAAGCTGTAAAATTAAGTAAATATAACTTATGAATTTAGTAAATATAAGTTAAAAAAATTAAGTACATCTGAATAACTAAATGTAGTATCCTGACAGATAAAATTGAGTTGATCTAATTAAAATCTTAAAGCTACAGTGTGTAATAATTACAGGGATATACAGTCAGAAATGTAATATATTATACATAACTATGTTATTTATCATCATCTACGAGCTCAGCCTCTTAACCTTAATATTTGCGTAGCCTTAGAATTCGTTATTTATAATTACATAGGAGCGGGTCTCGCAGCCATGGAGGCAGACATCTTTGCGCTACGGCAGCGCAGAGCCAACAAA